>NW_016813124.1:839476-908856 GCF_001698545.2 Rhinopithecus bieti
AAAAAAAAAAAAAAAAAAAAAAAAAGATGTACTTATTTCATTAAACAAATATTTCTAGGAGTGTAAAAGTTACAGGAAAGATGTACTTTTTAAGATGCATAAATTTAAAGATGTACTTATTTCATTAAACAATATATAAAGTAGAGGCTTTTTAGATGTAAGCTCTTGGGCTGCTTAAATATACTTCATAAATATATGTTAAGCGATAGTTATCATGCATAAATATTCTTGTCATAAAAAATGTTCCATACTTGGTTATTCATGTGTTAGGGGTCATAGTTATAAGGTGCCCCTGATACCTTTTAGCCCGACTTGCTATGGTGATGCCCCTTGTTCACTCTCTTCCTTTAGAGGGGGAATGACATGCACAGGACATGTCAGCCAGCTCTGTCATGAGTAGTCTAACAGTGATGAAATGGAGTACATCTGCTATCAGCCCCTCTGTACATCCTCTTCTCCCAATCTTCAGTCATTCTCTCATCACTAGATCGTTCCTATTGACCTATAAATGGACAATATTTTTTCCTACCCTTAGGAAAAAAAAAAAAAACACAAAAGTTTAACAAATCTTTTTTTTCCACTGGTCTCACTCTGTCACCCAGGCTGGATTGCAGTGGTGCGGTCTCGGCTCACTGCAAGCTCCGCCTCCCAGGTTCACAGCCTCCTGAGTAGCGGGGACTACAGCTTCCCACCACCACGCCTGGCTAATTTTTTGTATTTTTAGTAGAGATGGGGTTTCACTGTGTTAGCCAGGATGATCTCAATCTCATGACCTCGTGATCCGCCTGCCTTGGCCTCTCAAAGTGCTGGGATTACAGGTGTGAGCCACCGTACCCAGCCTATAAACCTTTCTTTCAATGTTGCCTCTGTCTGTAGATATTGCTCTGTTTCATCATGATTCTCTTCTTCTCCAGACACCCTAAAGCTGTTTTACTAACAGTGTCTGTTTCTAGGTCTTCGATCTACTTCTCTTCAGATAGTATCCAGTTTGCACTTTTGTGACTACTGCATGGAAGTTGCTTTTGCATTGGAAAAGGGCAAAGATTCAATGGGGACATTTTGGTTCCCATGTCCAGGTGTCTCTTTTCAGCTCTTAACTATCCAGCCTGATCTAAATCTTTCTTATTGTTTTGATTATTAGGCATTGTTACTTTTTTGTTTTTTGAGATGGAGCTTCGCTCTTGTCGCCCAGGCTGGAGTGCAATGGTACAATCTCGGTTCACTGCAGCCCCTGCCTCCCAGGTTCAAGCAATTCTCCTGCCTCAGCCTCCCAAACAGCTAGGATTACAGGTGCCCATAACCATGCCCAGCTACTTTTTTGTATTTTTAGTAGACATGGGGTTTCACCATGTTGGCCAGACTGGTCTTGAACTCCTGACCTCAGGTGATCTGCCCGCCTCGGCCTCCCAAAGTGCTGGCATTACAGGCATGAGCCACTGTGCCTGGCTATTAGGCATTATTAATGTTTTATTTTCCTACTTCAACAATCCAGTTTATTGTCATCTCTGTATTCATCTCCTAAATATTTCCCCTCCACATTCATGTACATGCATAAGCCCATGGTTTTATCCTTAGGTTTTTTTCTTCTTTTTCTTCATACTCAGGTTGTTCTTTCATTGATATAAAGAAATACCTGAGACTGGGTGGTTCCTAAAGAAAAGAGGTTTAATTGGCCCATGTTTCCATAGGCTTTACAGGAAGCATGGTGCTAACATTTGCTCAGCTTCTAAGTAGGCCCCAAGAAGCTTCCAATCATGGCAGAAGGTAAAGGGAGAGCAGGCACGTTACATGACAAAAGCGTAAGCAAGTGATAGAGAGTGGGGCAGAGGTGCCATACATTTTGAAATCACCAGATCTCATATGAACTTAGAGCAAGAGCTCACTTATCACCAAGGGGATGACCCAACTCGTTCATGAGGGATCTGTCTCCATGATCCAAATGCCTCCCATCAGGCCCAGCCTCCAACAGTGGGGATGATAATTCAACATGAGTTTTGGTGGGGACACACATTCCAATTATATCACTCTACTTGGATGATCTCATTAAATCCTATGGGTGTCAACTGCCATCAACACCCCAGGTCACCTGAACCTCTCTTTTTAGTGCCTATTTACCTCCTTAAATATTTTCAACACCTCAGCTCCAATGTAATCAATGTTTATGTCTTTTCCATCACTCCTCAGACTTCATGCTCCTCTTCTATATACTCTCTCAGTTAATGAGTTATCCATTTACTTAATTTAATATCTAGAAATCTACCTATTATCTTATTAACTTGAACTTTATCATCAACATTCTACCATTTTTTGCATACAAAAATAGCAGTCTTCATATTTCTCAACGTAATTGTTTTTATTTTCTTTTCCTCTTGCTTATTTAGCCAGTCACCAAGTCCCATACATTTTACTTCAGAATGTCTCTAAAATACATTCATTCTTCTCAGTTTTAACTTCCATTGCCACAATTCAGACCTCTTACAATAGCTTATTTACATTATTGAAATATTTTAATTGGTGCTTTTGGGTCTATTGTTTCTCATTTTGAAAGTTTTTTGAATATTCACATTACATTGTCTTTAAGAATAGAGGACTCTGCATGATGGGTCATGCCTGTAATCCCAGCACTTTGGGAGGCTGAGGGAGGTAGATCACCCGAGGTCAGGAGTTCAAGACAAGCCTGGTCAATATGGTGAAACCCCATCTCTACTAAAAATACAGAAATTAGCCTGGCATGTTGGAGTGCAGCTATAATCCCAGCTACTTGGGAGGCTGAGGCAGGATAATCACTTGAAACCAAGAAGCAGAGGTTGCAGTGAACCGAGATTGCAACATTGCATTCCAGCCTGGGTGACAAGAGCAAAACTCTGTGTTAAAAAAAAAAAAAAAAAAAAAAAAGAATAGAGAACTGCAAAGCCCCTATGTCTTTATGTCTTGCATGTCCCTATACTGTAATATTTATTTTCAGTATCATGGCACTCATGTCCTAGTTATTGATAACTGCCACAACTTCACTAGTAGCCATCCTCAGGTGCCCCACAAGACCTGGTCCTATTCAGGCTTCCTACCATCAGACTTGCATGAGTGGCTTGCTGGCTCAGGAACATCTTTTGCCCTGTAGTGCTGCAGATAGCAATTCCAACATGAATATCTTTCTTATTCTTCCTCTCTTGGGGACATGTAGCTGATTGTACATATATCACCTGCTCCATGAGATCATAATTGATGTCTTTACTTCTCATTCCACTAACACCATAAGAAAAAAATCACTCTTTTTTTGTGGATATTATAAAGGTTCTATTGTAGCAATGGTCACATTGTATTAATTATAGGTGTTTATTTATTTGAAGTTTCGGCTGTAGTATTGGCTCTTTTTGTGCCATAGAGTAAGTACTTCAGTGTTAAATGAATTAATTAATAAGCAGATGAGTTAATGAATATGTGTTAGTCCATTCTCCTCAGCTATAAGGACATGCCAGAGACTGGATAATTTATAAAGGAGAGAGGTTTAATTGACCCACAGTGGAGCAGGGCTGGGGAGGCCTCAGGAAACTTACAGTCGTGGCAGAACAGGAAGCAAACATGTCCTTTTTCACACGAGACCAGCAAGGAAAAATGCAAGAGCCAAGTGAAAGGGGAAGCCCCTTATAAAACCATCAGAACTAATGAGAACTCACTATCCCCAGCACAGTATGGGGAAACTGCCCCATGATTCAATTACCTCCCACCAGCTCTCTGCTATGACATGCGGGGACTATGGGAACTAAAATTCAAGATGAGATTTGGGTGGAGACACAGCCAAATCATATCAGAATAAAAATTGGAGTTCCCTTCTATGTCTCAGTTTTGTTCATTCCCACATGCATGAAACATATCAGTTGGCTTTGTCATGACTAGTCTGTCAGCAATGACACCATGGGTAGATCTGCAAGTCTCCTAAAAAGAATATTACCACCTGCTGGTTCAGTTGTACCAACTGTTTGGAAATGCTTTAAAAAAAACCTGGTATTTATAATGTGTTTTACAATTTCCAAAGTCTTCCTTTATAAACTGCCTCACTCACTTTTGCAACAACTCCGTAAAATAGGCACTGTTACTGGGAGACACTCAGAAAAGTTGAAGAACTTATTCAAGGATACATAGGAAGGCAGAGACAAAACTATAAAATCACCAAAGATGTCATACTTTGTCTTGCTATTTGTACTTTGGATTCAGAATGCCTGGATTTAAATCCCAGGTCTCCCACTTAGTAACCCTAAAACCCCTTTCATCACCCCTAAAATCAGGATGATAGAACTACCTACCTCAAAGGTCCTTGTGAAAAATAATGGACTTAACATGTCCACAGCTCTTAGCAGGGTGACTGTCATATATTTAGTACTCTGCAAATGTTATTTGTTACTATGGTGATGATGTTATTGGTCCTCTCTATAAAAGAGGTACTGGACTGGTAGCCTAGATAGAATATCTCTCTCATCGATTAATTTAAGAGGTTAAATGCAAAAAAGTTTGTGAGTCTGAGCAATATCACAGATGACAGTAAGATAGTAAAAGTCAAATAGATGCATAGCTAGAAGGCCAATCACTCCTGCAGTGGTGGTTCCTAGAAGACCTGACCCACTCTAATCATAATTTAATCTCATGAAACTCTTGGAAGAGACTAAGAGGCAATGTTAAGGGCTGAATAGTGTTCTCTCAAAATTTATGTTGAAGCCCTAATCTCTAGTACCTCAGAATATAACTCTATTTGGAGATAGGAACTTTAAAGAGCTGATTAAGTTAAAATGAGGTTGTCAGGGTAGGTTCTAATTCCATCTGACTGATGTCCTTATAAGCAGAGGAATTTGGACATACAAAGAGACAACAGGGATGCACATGCACAAAGGAAAGACCACATAGTGAGACAGTAAGAAGACAGCCATCTGCAAGCCAGGAAGAAATGCCCCAGAAGAAACTAAACTTGTGAACATGTTGCTCTTGGACTACCAATCTCCAAAACTATAAGAAAATACATTTCTGTTGTTTAAGCCACCCACTATGTGGCATTTCTTATGACAGTCATGGCAAATAAATACAGAGCCTCTCACTCATTGTTATCCAACAGTTGAGTCAGGTGGTAATTAATGTGTGAAGAGATTTAGTGACTTGCACCAGATCACACAGATTCTGACAGAGCCATAAACATGCCAGTTCTACCTCAGGGATAGAGTTTGCACTTCTGCATTAAATGCATTCAAATGCAGTAGGAGATGATTCCAAGTGTGAGGAACTACTATGCAAAGAACTAGTCCTTGTTACAATCATATTTTAACCTAGGGTATGTTCAATTTTGTCTAGATTAAGCTTCAATCAATGGCCCTGTCTACTTATTGGCTTAAGAAACAGGTTCCTAGGCTGGGCATGGTGCCTAATGCCTGTAATTTCAGCAATTTGGGAGGCTGAGGTGGAGGATCACTTTGAGCCAGTGACTTAGAGACCAGTCTGAGCAACATAGTGTGACTCCATCTCTACAAAAAATATTAAAAATTAGCTTGGCATAGTGGTGAGTAGCTGTAGTCCCAATTACTCGGGAGGCTGAGATTGGAGGATTAATTGAGTCCTGGAGGTCAAGGCTTCCTGTGATCCCACTACTATACTCCAGCTTGGGGGCAACACAGTGAGACAGTTTCAAAAGAAAGAAAGAAAGAAAAAAGAAACATGTTTCTTGAACTTCTGGAGCATTTTCATAAGTAATTGAGTCCTATGTTAAATGTTAATGATTCTGGATCAAGTCAGCAGAGGCTGTATCATGGTCAACGATATCACCAATTTAATAAAGGAATAACTGAACTTTTAAATAATTATAATATTAATACATTGAATTTATAAGGCATTGTTAACTGCTCCAAAGCTTTTATTTCCCCTATTTAAGATTTTATGAGGAAAAGCCAATTCTTAAAAACTGTATCCAACTTTATTAGTACTTTATAGAGAGAAAGAAATGAAAACTTCAGGTGATAACAAATCTGCTTTTCCACAATTATTTTTATCATATGAAAGACAGAAGACAGAAGGTAAAGCAAGAATTTATGGTGGTGTCAATGTGGTGAAAAATGTTCTTGAGTAGGAGCCGAACTACTATACAATTTTCTTGAGAGGACCAGCAGTCTTCCAAATGAGATATTATCTGCTGCCACTTCTGTGAAAAATATAGCACCTGCTTCTGCATGTTTCTTCTTCTCTGAACAGTTCTCCTGGGTGAGACCTGAAAGGTTGGCCAGCAGAAGCAAACAATTTGCCTTTGTTGTCTTGGATCAGCAGCCCCGACCTCACATTCTTTCAAATTCAGAGTTGAGCTGCTATTGTCTAGTTTTCAGAGAGTTCATCTATTGTCCAGACTTCCCTGTTTGCAGTGCAGAGTGAAAGAACATATTCAGAAGCAACTTTACAAGAAGCTACTCTAAAATATACATGCAGTTATTACTTATTGAACATGCTGTTCTGAGCTCAATGCTGCCCCAGTTTCTGTGGGCTTCTTATTGCAGTTTTTCAGGAAGTTAGAAGTGAATAGCATAGTCCACAGTCACAATTTACTCACTTACTTATTTAATAAGTATTATTAATGAAACACATTCATTAAACGTGCAGGGTACAATCCCGGAGATGAAAAGAAAATAAAAAACCTAAGAAAAAAACAGTCTAGACCTGAACTGCTCGATAGTGTAGCCATGAGCCATATGTGGATTTTAAAGTTTAAATTTAAATTAATAAAATTTAAATAAAATGAGAAATTGAGTTTCTCAGTCATACTAGCCACTTTTTGCATGCTCAAAAACCATGTGTCAGTGACTACCCTGCAGAGTGGCATAAAAGAACGTTTTCATTATTACTGAAACTTATTTTCTAGTCTAGAGATTAGCATATCCAATAATGTGCATATTCTGATAAAGCATAGTTTAATTCTGTTCATGATAGACAATACTGTGGAGTGATCCAACCTATTTTAGCCAAGGTAGGGAAAACGTAATTGATGACTATATGTAAAAAACAAGCTTTTACATTTATGAAATATGTCAAAGACTATACGTAAAAGATCTTTTATTAGTTCTGTCCTTTTCTAAAATGGGAAATATGATTCACAGTGGGTATCTAAGGGATGTCAATGTCATAGTACAATAGACAGCAGCGTGTGGCGTCTTGGATCCCAAGGGCTTAAGAAAGATGTACACTGGTAGTCAATACAGTTATAAAATTATACAAAGCGTTATCAAGCTTTCTCCGACGTTAAGGAGTCCTGTCATAGTAGGCAAATAAATCTATAATAGGTGGTCAGACAGACACCTGCCTTTCCAAAGGGTGAGAGGATCAAAAATGTAAATTTGGGAGACAAAGCTAGACATAAGAACCAGATGTGAGCAGTGAATCAACCACAGGGCAATCTACGTGGATTTCATTGAACAGACCGCTTGCTTTCTCTTCCAAATGTATTGATTACGAGGCTTTACAAGTGACCTCAATGTCACTCTTTTCCAGAAACAAGATGGGTAACTTTGGGTTGTTTAGGGTCATGGTTAAGATTAATGTGGTAAATGTGGCATGATAATTGAATGCTTCTATAACCCTTATAATTCAAGTAATTTCTTAATAAACACTTGTAGTTAATTTTCTGTCATACTTTTCTTAGTGCACACCTATAAATTCATTACTTGTGGATTTAAGTGGTAAGTTATGTTACAGTGAATAACATTATCACTCATGTTGGAAAATGTATAGGTTTATTAGCATTCATAATGTATTAACTATAACATCATGAAAGAGAAAACGATAATATTCAGTCTGAAAATATGAGGGTTTTCATCACATTTTTTATTGTTTTTATCTTCTTTATGAGTACAAAAGACATTTTAGCGGACATTGTATATGGTTATTTCAGTATTAATCACTGCAGTGGTATTATGCCAAATCGCATGAGCTTATCAAATTTGGATTTGTGATCTCCTCTTTTACCTGTTTGGTTCTATATAATCCTCTCTTCCAGTTGGAATGCACCAAAAGTGCAGGTAGGGGAGTATATAGAGAAAAGTACAGGAAACAGCTACAAGCAGTGGAGTGTTGTCTTTGAGAAAGAAGTCCTGATAAAATCTGAAATATGGGCCATACAAGCACACAGAGTCTGTGGCAATTATTAAGAGGCACACTAGAGGCAAATAAAAGAAGGAAAACCAGATATAAATGAGAAGTAGAGCTAATACTGAAAGGAGTAAAAAGAGTTGCAAATGTTAGTTCTGTGTGTCTAGACACATGTCAGCAGTTAGGATTTTGATATTTTCTAAGCAGACTCTGCCTGAGTGTCTAGTCTCTATAGCACAGTGGCTCTTCACTGGGGATGAATATCTGAATTACCCATGGAGCTATAATATATATATAAATTCTTAAGCTCCACCTCCAAGAAATTCTGAGGTGTATCCCATTTAGGCCTGTGCAGATGTATCTGTTTAAATGCAAGTACTTCTTTGCCTACCTCTTGTACAACTATCAAAGGATTCAATCTGGGTCATAGTATTTGACCAATTTTCTTTTCTTCAAATCATGTGAGTTCACTTTTTCTTTTTGTGGATTTGTAGAAAGCTAAAGTAATGTTGCAACAACTTGTCCCATTAAAAATAGGCTATAAATTAAAGCAAGAAAATTCTGTCACACAGAAATAGCTAGTATCAAAGAGAACCTGAGATTTCTGCTGGTAGAGGCCTCAACAAATAGTCTTGCTCATGACTCCTCTGCTTCTTGCCATTTCTCTACAGTCATTGAGAGACTGCCATCCTGCCTTCAGAATGCAGCCAAGAAAGGCATTGTAGAGGCTGGTGTTTTGATGATGAATCTTATGATTCTTGATCTTAGCAATTTGTTGTCTAAATTCACTCAATGTTATTTGAGGAACTGGAAGGAGTCATGTTCTGTACATGGTCTTAGTTGCAAGCAACAAAAGAGAATTCTAGCTAATTTTTTTTGGGGGGGTGGGGAAGCATACTAGATAAATACACAACTGCCGAAAGAGTCTTATTAGAAAGCTGGAGGACCCAGCTCTGAACTAGGCACAAACCAATGAAAGTTGGGCATCAGATAAGCCAGCAAATCAAATCCACTAAGACAGCCTGGCTGGATGGACATTACTGGCACTGGCACAGCCTGGAACTCTCCAACAGCTTCTCATTGCTGCTGTGAATGATTTCCCAGTTGTTTCTGTATTTTTTTCCTCTCTCATGAGACATAGTTCCAGGAGGGAACCTCTGATCACTAAGGCTATATCATATGCCTGTACTCAAGTGTGAGAGCAAGAAGGAATGTGTCTAGTTGCTTCAATTTTTACAGGGGAAAATGCAGCTCTAATGAACATCTTTCACTTCAAAATCCTTTTAAAATAAAGCTGTTTTATTTTAAAATAAATAAAGGAGAGGTATAGTCTTTAGGGAAAACGTTTATGACAGACACTATTCATAATGCCCATTGGCAATTACCATTGACTAAACTGAGCATGTGATACATTTGCCCCTTTGACAGTTAGGAAACAAAGTCTCAAAGCTGCATGGAATATGTCCTATTTGCTGAGGCCATTTGTAACATTGGTTGTTGTCACTAACATGCCTAAGTGTTGAGGGTAAAGAAACACCAGCAAACAGAGAGTTGTCTAGGACTAGGAGATAGCCCTATTATTTATCTTTTGTTTAAATATTGGCCCATATCTCTCCAGACTGAGAAACTGACTTTTACCCTGCTTACATAGGCAGGGAGAAGTTGTCTTAGGAGTAGAGAAGAGTTGACATCAAGCTTTAGGGCTTAAATGTATTGATATGTGTGAGGTAAGTGTTTGTGATAAGCTATGCAAACTACTTCATGGTACCAGTGTGATCCAAATGTGCACTGTTAGTTGAGACTTTCCTAATTTAAAGGTCTGGGATTCAATAATCAAATCTTTCTAAGATTTTAGCCATGAACCTGAAATCTTCAAATGATGAAGGAAAACAACTTATTTGCCAATTATTGTTTTGAATGCCAGTTAGAAGAAAGAAAAAATATCTTGAGGAGTATCTTTTTATTTTGGAAATGGACACACTTTGAACTATGGATGGCTCTAAATTGCGATCACTTTACTCAATTCATTCTCTGTATATTCTGAAATTTTATTCAGTCTTAATGATTTCAAATACAGCCGTAAGAGGACTCAGTATTTTCTTTTAATGAACTTCCCTCCAAAATCTGGACATCTGCTTGTTAGTATCACTTCTGTTAACTCTAAGTTGTTTTTAAGTAATTTTCTTACCATCTCTGTAAGTTTAACATGAAGTACCAGCCTTGCCCACCTTATATGTGCCACTTTTGGAGATGATACAGTTGTCTAGCTAATTTTTATGTGCCTGTATCTACATCTATTTATCTTTCTAAAGATTCTT
Organism: Rhinopithecus bieti; assembly: GCF_001698545.2. Lineage (NCBI taxonomy): Eukaryota > Metazoa > Chordata > Mammalia > Primates > Cercopithecidae > Rhinopithecus > Rhinopithecus bieti. The sequence continues at coordinate 849,901 of NW_016813124.1, forward strand.
CAAGAACAATAAAATAGTCTTTAATTTGTGTTTATGTAGTAGTATTTTTGTTTGTTTGTTTTGTTTTCTTTTAAACAGAGTCTTGCTCTGTCGCCCAGGCTGGAGTACATGGCATGATCTTGGCTCACTGCAACCTCCCCCTCTCTGGTTCAAGTGATTCTCCTGTCTCAGCCTCCTGAGTAGCTGGGACTACAGGCTTCTGCCACCATGCCCGGATAATTTTTTGTATTTTTTTAGTAGAGACAGGGTTTCACCATGTTAGCCAGGATGGTCTGATTTCCTGACCTCTTGATCCACCCGCCTCAGTCACCCAAAGTGCTGGGATTACAGGTGTGAACCAATGTGCCCTGCCCATGTAGTACTGTTTTTAATAATAATTCGATCTTTAGCTATTTTAACACATGGGTTGATGACATTGTATCCCAATCTATGCCCTTTACATTTCTTCCAAAGTTTCTACTCCTGAATACATAATCTTCATAAGACTTATAATGGCTCATATCTGCTCCAATTTTTCAGTAGGTGGACAAATATTTCCTAGTGGCTTTTACAGTTTCGTAAAAGGATGATGTCCAACTATGACTTTAAATGAATGATTATTTTTCATGACATCATGCATTAGTTATCTTTGAATGGTCCTTATTGTGCAACAAGGGCTAAATAAAGAGCCAAAATACTTTTTTCTTTATTCATATCAATTTAGAAAAGATTTTTTTCTTATATATTTCTGATATCACACAAGAATATTACAGAATTAAAACTAAATTTTTGACACATACCAATGCTTCATATAAATACATTTCATGGCAAATTTTCTATTTTCTCAAATTTTAAATTTAAAGATTAATACAATTTTTTCATTAATATCGAAAGCCAGTTACTAGCCTACAATTAGAATTGACAACAAAACAGGTAGTGAAGCGGCATTGTTGTCTGTGGTAACTACTTGAGGTTCATCGTCTCATGCCAAGTAGATTAAGGGCATGGACACACACAAGGAGTGAGTTTAGGAGTAGAATCTCCAAAGGAAAAAGAAAGATAAAGGAAAACAACTCTCTCTCTTGAGAGAGAGAAGGGCACCCAAATGGGAATTCAAGCCCATGGCGAAGTGCACTGGATTTTATAGACAGGCTTGAGGAGGCAGTGTCTGATTTACATAGGGCTCGCAGATTGGTTGAACCAGGTGTGATATTTACATAATGCGTGGGGAAGACTGGCCACCCCACCCTAATCTTATTATGGAAATGGACTTTCCACTTGGTTAGTGCCATGTTGTCTGCTTCTTACTGTACGCATGACTGGAAAGGAGAAAAGAATATGGAGCTTCCATTTTGAACATGCCTAGTCCCAGATAGCCTTTTCTTAGTGGCACAACTGCCAGCATTCACCCATGAAAGTTTCTAGCTTGCTCGTCTATGTTTGCAGCTCGATTTTACAGGCTGCTCTTTGTTAGAAAAGAAAATAATTTGGGGCTGCATTTCATTAAAAGGAAAATCTTCCGAGGACTTCCTTACACTCAGTATCTGCCTAAATAATTTCTTAACTCCTGCATCAGTAAGAACTGCATTCATGAGTTTCATCCTCTTTCCTAAATTTTCAAACAATTAAACCAGATGGTCTCTCGTTCCCATAAAGCAGATCATAAGCAGGAAGAGCACCCGTAATCCCATAAAGCAGATCATAAGCAGGAAGAGCACCCGTAATTCTTTACGTCTTCTTTCTCTTACAGCATGTCATTCAGAGTGGCCACACAAATATGTATATATACTGTCTTAGTCCATCTTTTGTTACTTATAACAGAATATATGAAACTGGTTAATTTATTTAAAAGGAAATTAATTGCTTACAGTGCTGGAGGCTGAGAAGTCCAAGGTCATAAGGCCCCATCTGGTAAGCTCCTTCTTGCTGATGCGGACTCTCCAAGTCCCGAGGTGGTACAGGGCATCACATGGTGGGGGGACAGACATGCTAGTTCAGGTCTCACTTCCTCTATTTATAAAGCCGCCAGTTCCACTGCCATGATAACCTGTTCATCTATTAACCCATGAATGGATTGATCCATTCATGAGGGCGGAACCTTCATGAACTAATCACCTCTTAAAGGTCCTACCTCTCAATACTACCACATTGGGGATTCAGTTTTGTAGATCAAAAATCAACTTACAAAAGGCAGATTAATAGGAAAAAAGGCATACAAATTGTTTTAATATGTATACATAGGAGCCTTCAGAATAAAGACCCAAAGATACAGGGGTAATTATTCACATTTATGCTTAAGTTCAACAAAGCATTGATAGCTTTGTGGAAATATGATTGAACAAAATGACTGTGATCTAATGTTAATAGCCTGGTTGAGGAACCCTGTATGGCCTCTCTGTATAGATTCTTCTGGGCCTCTCTGAGCATGTATTCCTTCCTTCTGGGTGTAGGGCAGGGACCCCTCTGGAATGGATCTCTTATAACCTACAGACAAACCAACTAGGTCAGATTTTCTTTATGGCCAATTTGTACTTAGAAAGACAGAGGGAAAATTAGAATGATATATTTAGGTTTTATATCTGACTTTTAGAAAAGGGGATCTGGTTTCTATTACACATTTTGGGGAAGAGAGATTCTAGTTTCTCCCCTCAGGGGAGAAGGGCACTGAAACAGGAGTGCAGGAGGGTGGAGAAAAACTTTTGCTTCTGAGGCTGCCACTGAGGTCTTCATTTTAGGATGGTGTTTTATGAGCCCCAATAGTTTCAACATGGGTTTTGGAAGGGTCATTCAAACCATAGCATATACACATAAATGTGTGCACACAAATACACATAAAAATATGTCAGTTTGCAAAATAGAGACAGACTTGAAACACATAAAACACTCAATATATATTTACTGAGTTAGTAAATAGAAACATTATGGAGATGTCCATTAAAAGATAAATGATCTGACTTGTATGTTAATCATGATGATGAAATCCAAATGGTTACCATGACAAATAGAATTGAATCCACTTAATTCCTATTCACCAAAATGATAGATGAAGTGTATTACTAGACTACTATAAAAGAAAACTCCTGTATATACTTTAAAATACTAGAAGTATAAAATATTGAAATGCAATGTTTTTGGTTATTATCAGTACAGTTATCCACATTGCATTCATATCTTTTCTATTATCTTTGAAACTTTACAAGTTCTGACCATTTCACTAGGATGTGCAATTAATGACATCAAATTTCAAATCAATCTATTTTATACTTTTAGTGATTCTGTAGAGGCTTAGTGTTAGAAAGAGTCTTAGATAAATGAATAAGATGTAATTGGAGAATTATCTGTGGGTTTTAATTATTCTTGCTAATGCTGTAGTTTCTATTATAATAGATAATTAGGGGAGACATGTCTTAGTAACAACATATGTGGAAAACTCAAGAGATTTTATTTGGCAACAAGCTAAATATGAAATGACAGTGTTATATAACTGTTAATAGGCTAACTTTAAATTGCATTAATAAACTTTATATAAAGGAATAGGGATAGTAGTCACTCTGTCTTTCACTATTCTTATTATACCACCTGTGGAGCATTTGCATAAATTCTAAAGAATGCTATTTAAGAAGGCCACATACCAGAAGAAAGTGAGTAAAATAGTGAATGCATCTGAAATTGCAGGATATGAAATATAATTGAAGTAATTGGTCTGTCAAGCCTAGAGCAAGAACTTAGGTTGGATAAGAAAGCCTCCCTCACATATGTCAAAGGGATTAGATGTATTCTTATAATTTAAGTAGATGTAACAAGGACCAATGGAGAACATTAGAAAAGAGTGCTTGTTGACTGGCCAAGAAGAGTGAAAAATCCTCTCCCATTTATAGATTTCCAAAAAAGAAGAAGAAAATAAAGGCCTACTTTTATGAGTAAAATGAGAATCAAGGGTTAGTATCTAAAATTTCATGATCTGTTGGCAATTTGAGAGAGAGAGATGATTGTCTGTCATATAAAAATTTAATACTGTCTCCCTTCAGCCCTAGAGAATACAGATTTAGATTAGAATGCTTCCAACAAATCTAAACGTATCAGTTTCATAATATTGACAATGCACAAATCTGGAAATGTTATAAATTAAAAGCTAATACATCTAGTATGATAAAATATCTACAGAAATTTTATTTATCTCAAGGGAGTATACATTTTCCATTTTTTATAATTTTCTGAATATTTAAAGTGAATATGATTTCTTATAATCTGAATAAAATAATACTATTTTAACTTCAGACAAAATAAATGTTACTCTCTTTGGAATGAATCTTGTAGTTAATATTAATTTGTATATTTCTACAGTTCTCAAAATAAATGGATTTTTGTTGTTCAAAGTATATACAATTTAATTCGTTCTACCTTTTTTTTTTTTTCCAGTGAGTAAGCACAGTATTCTGCTTTTGATGCTAAGTAGTTAAGTATCTATAGAAGGTGCTTTGGGATGAATTGTGTTCCCCAGAGAGATATGTTCAAGTCCTAACTCCCAGTACTGAGGGATGTTACTTTATCTGGAAATAAGTTCTTTGCAGGTGTAATCAAGTGAAAATGAGGTCATACTGAATTAGGGTGGGCCCTAATCCAATAACTAATGTCCTGGTAGTTAGAGAAATTTTAGACACAGAGACGCACACGGAGAAGGCCATGTGAAGACAGGGGCAGAGATTAGAGTGATGCTTCTACAGGCTAAGAAGTGCCAAGGATTGCAGGCATCCACAAGCTAAAAAGAGGCAAGGAAAGATTCTTGCCTAGAGCTTTCAAAGAGCAATGTTGGGATTCAGAGCCTGAGACAATGAATGTCTATTGTTTTAAGCTGTGCAGTTTGTGGTGCTTTATCACATCAGCCCTAGGAAATGAATATGGAAGAAAATTCTTGATGATAGATTTTTATTAAATAGGAAAATTCTCAGGATACTATTAGTAAGAAAACAATAATCAACATTTTCGGCTTTCTAACTAAGAAACCAAGTCATTATTTAAAAATCTCTTTCCCATATTATTTTCCTTTAGTGAGTGCTATAAAGATTGTATTTAATTTTCATATTAGCTATAAAATAAAACAGTTGATCGAATAATCAAATATTTTAAACTAAAATCTCAATAATTTGGGGAGAAACATCCTTAGGTCTTTGCTTTATTCTCTTCTAAGCATATTATTTAAAATTATATTTATTTTACATATATTGATTTACTATTCTTCACTATAATGTAAGCTCATTAGTTGTTTTAATATTGACTGGTACATAGAAAATATAAAAAAAATTTGTTGAGTGCTCCTAATATATGAACATCAGCAGCTTCAGGCTTAGCACATACAGTAGGACAAAAAGTTTCAATTGCCTGGGTTGACTTATTAAGGCCCCACTGAGGTCATGTCCCATATCTGGAGCAGTAGAATGGCGTGCGCTGAAATGGCATGCTCTGGGTTAGTGTGCTTTTCAGTGAAAACAAAAGGTGGGTCAGACTAGTTACATCTCAGTGATCAGAATAGGAGGTGAGATATGAGTTCTCAAATAAAATGTGGTCTGCTCTAAGTAAGATATAGTTGAAAGTTGCTAGTCATGTAAAAGCAACAAATTTAATGACAACGGACTTTGTCATGCATGTCCGTGTGAAGAGACCACCAAACAGGCTTTGTGCAAGCAATAAAGCTTTGTAATCACCTGGGTGCAGGCGGGCTGAGTCCGAAAGGAGTCAGGGAAGGGAGATAAGGGTGGGGCCGTTTTATAGGATTTGGGTAGGTAAAGGAAAATTACAGTCAAAGCGGGGTTGTTCTCCGGCGGGCAGGAGTGGGGTCACAAGGTGCTCAGTGGGGAGCTTTTGAGCCAGGATGAGCCAGGAAAAGAATTTCACAAGATAATATCATCGCTTAAGGCAAGGACCGGCCATTTTCACTTCTTTTGTGGTGGAATGTCATCGGTTAAGGTGAGGCAGGGCATTTGAGCTTCTTTTGTGATTCTTCAGTTACTTCAGGCCATCTGGGCGTATACGTGCAAGTCACAGGGGATGCGATGACTTGGCTTGGGTTCAGAGGCCTGACAGCCTTTGTTAAATACTTTTTCTCATACTTGATCTCACTTCTGATATTGTCTTCTCAGTACACATTTAGTACACAACCTCTAATTTTAATTTAAAACATGCCTGCTTTCTCCACAGAAAAGTAATCTGAGTTATTTTGATTTTGATTATGGAAATTACTTTTGGTAAACTGTAGTTGAGGAGTCTTTTCTCTCATTTCAGTTATTTCCGTCAACAATATTCAATTTCTCTACATATCCCTTAAAATCTTTCAATTGTATATAAGGTTCAATTGCAAGAAATAAACATTTATGAAAGTTTTCCTGGAAGACACATAAGCTACCATTCCTTTAAATGAGGTTCTTAACCTGAATACACAGTGAATCCATGAGCCCTGAAAATTACATGTACGTTTTTTGTCTACATATGGGGGATTTTCTGGTTAAAGAATCCATAGTTTTTCTTAATGGAATTAGTGGTTCTACCAAGTAGTGAAAACTAGTTTTCTAGGGACATAGTTATCAAATAGGGTTGATGTTGCCCCTGGAAACGTTTGTCAATTTTATTCAGTTGTAATAACTGGAGAGTCCAGAGTTGTTAGAACTGAGGAGGGGAAGTTGTTACTAGCGTCTGATGGATAGAGTGCAGAAATGCTGCTAAACATTCTAAAATGTATCAGACAGTCTTCCACAACAAAAATTAATCTCCTTTATAATGTCATTACTAATGTCACTGTTTAGAAATCTTTCTCTAGATAATCTAATATTCTGCCCCTTTATACCCAAAATTAATACACTATTTAGAAAACTTGCTCTAATCTAATATTCTGCACTTTTCCACCCAAAATTAAGACACATAAACAGATTATAAATAAACTTTTGGTGCCGCAAAAGAAATAGCACTTGAATATAAAATTTTCTTTTTAATTCTCAGCAAGGCAAGTTACTTCTCTAGAACAGAAGCAATGGAGCAATGATGAGCATACATTTGGATAAGGGAGGGAAAGGGCCCCTGATGCTGTGTCCTTCCCTTTTTGGCTAGGGTTAGACCGTACAGGCAAAACTAATTCTCTTTGGCTAATTTAAAGAGAGTGACGGGGTGAGTAGTTTGGCAGGAAAAATGGTTATGACAGAGCAGGTAATTGGAATAAGTCAGGGTGGAGCAGGTAATCGGAATGAGTCAGGGTAGAGCAAGTAATAGGAATGAGTCAGGGTGGAGCAGGTAATTGAAAAAGGTTGCTTTACGAGCAAGTTAACTTTAAAAGTAGAAAGCAAAGAATTGAACATATTGACATATTGATTCTTTGAAAAGAAATTTTGAACTCATATCTAAGTGCAAAATAGTTGAACTGTATTATTTTAGTTTGTCTCTGATTTATTACACTTCTTGTTTGCTAGCATGATGCTGTCACCCGAATTCAAGGCATGTTTTAAAAGTCTTTCTCTGGAAAGTGATTTTATGTTTTATGGTACTGGGAATGGTACATCCCACACAGGCTTTGTCTTATATACCTACAGGTTTTCTTAGGAAAATCTATGATTTTAGGAAGATCAACTCTGGTATGTCTTCAGGATAATTTGAAGTAGAATTGATCTCACTTCTTTTTTTGTTTTTGGTCTTTAGGAAGATGTGAATTCAACTTGAGAACCATCATCTAATCCTCTGAATAGTGTATTAATTTTGGGCAGAATATTAGATTATCTAGAGCAAGGTTTCTAAACAAAGACATTAGTAATAACATTATAAGATCTTTGAATAATGGTCTTATTCTGGCTTTAATTTTTTTCAAGTCTTTTCTTTCTAACTTGTAATTTTTATTTACTTTTATCATAACTGACTTTTAATATAATCTACATTTGAGGAGATGAGGTAAAAATAAAATCCTGTGGCTCACAGGACTTAACACAAATGCTAACATCTAAGTAGTACATGATTTCTCTTCCTTATATAGTTTATACCACTTAATTCTGTAAATATCAACACTATTTCATATGGCTCTTTCTCTTTAAATTATAGGCTATACATCTTCCAATCATTTTTGTTTCTTCTATGGTTACAGTCATTAGTATATTCCTTTTATTTTACCAAACATTTTTAATACTTATTGTGCTAGCAGACACTGAAGATATAAATGTGAATAAAATAAAGTATTTTTCTCAATATGTTAACAAGAGAGATAGCTTGTTAACAATCAAGATATATTGTTAACAAACATGTTAACAAGTAAGATAGCTACTTGTAGCTATCATATTAAAAGGAAGATAATTACATATGTGTCACCAAGTGGCATAGCTACATAAACTAATAATGATGGAGAAGTATATTAACCTTATAACAGGAACATGCTTTAAACTTGTATATGTCAGCAAAAAGAAGGCATGATCAAATTGGGCAGATGGTGATTGACAGAGAAGGGTGCATGTAACTGAACAATCTCTACTTTTTAATTTAAAAATTATTTAAGATATAAAGTGATATATGTGTATTGCTAGATAGCTATAGACATATAAATGTATATAGATAATAGCTTGATAGATTCTGGAAACTTCTTATTGCTTTTCAAATTTCTTCTGGTTTTTAATATGTTATCTAATTTTTCATTTTTTAACACTTCTGTTTATCAACTTAGTTATATTTATATGTAATCTACCCACTTAATAAGGAAACTAATCCAGATCATTTTAATAAAGGTAAGCAGGACAATACTCAAAATTAACCTGGGTAAAACCTAAGTATTTTATTATTCTATGTTTTCTTCCTCTACCCTATCCCATTTCTCCACTCACTGCCAATTTACTTATTCGTTCTCTGAGTCTAGCCTGCTGTGGACACATCTAATGTGAATGGGAATTAATGTAAAGTTTTATAACTTATTAATGAGTACACATTTAACGATCAAAGCATTTAAAACTAAAAAGTTTTTAGGCTTTCTCAAATCTAGTTTTCTAAAGCTTTATTCCTCAATAATTATTTTGGAAAAAGGATTTTTTTTTTTTTTTTTTTGTCAAATGCCATTTGAGGAAAACAGAATATCAAGTTGACGGGTGAGTTTTTCCAAAAATTGATGGCTTTCTTTGTGCCTTTATTTGTGCTATATGAGCAATCCTCAAGGGGTGGGATTAAATAATGTTTTCCTATAACGTTTGACTATGAAATACCTAATTAAAAGATGTCATATATTACAAAGTTTCTTTTACAATGTGGTATTTAAATGATTATATATTCATAATGATTATATATTCACATATAATAAATATATAATATATGTGAATATGTCATATATATAATAATGTGCTTTTATGGCAATGACCTGGTCATTGTTAGTCATGATTATTTTCCAAAAGTAATGTTTTAGCATTAGTCTTTCTCTAAGGGATATAAAAGCCAACCCTGAGCCAAGTTCTGTTGGGAAAGTGCTTCCAAGAGCCCTGGTAGATTTTAATATTTATCAGAACTGTGTGATACAGAACAGGAATGCCTGGAGCCTTTGAAAAGAATAATCTAAAATTCACAACCAGTATCTTTAAAATGTAAAGTATCAGCCTTTTTGAAAATGAGGACAGCCTTGTCAAATGCTAATCTTGGAACTACTTAACTGCTGTTTTTGCAGTAGCAACTAGTGTTAGCACAGAGGAAAAAATAACATTAGAACAAGTCATGCATTTTATAGTAAGCTTCAGTTTATGAAAAAGATACATATTATCCTTATTCACTTGCATTGGTATAGCTGTGCTTTAGAATATCTTTGGGTGTATGTATAGATGTTAGCTAGAACTGAGCTTTATTTTACAGTTAAATAGAAGGAGGAATTTGCAGTCATTACTCCCTATCCTTGCTCTTTAAGCATTTTACGCATTCCAAAAATAGTTGGAAAATTTGCACAGATTAAGTCATTTAGATTTTGCTTAAAATGAGAGCCAAAATTTAAATGAAATGAAACATCTTACTCTTTGTTAATTATTTTTTTATTTCTATAGTATCTGTAGGTCAAAGTGTGTTTAAGTATTTATTGTTATTTCAGGTTATCTAAGCAGACAAATATAAAGTGTATTAAAATGGGAGGTTTGTTAAGAAACTGGCCAGAGGTGAGGTGGGGGGTGGGAGTCATTTCTCTAGGCAGAGGTTTAATGAAATAGATCTTCCAAAAAGACCTAAAAACCAACCAACAAACAAAAACCCACTGTTGTTCTGTTTTAATTTATTCCAGGGGTCCACCAGCAGAGATGGGGACCTTTCTTCCGGGGAAAACCAAGAGCATTACTTTCACTTTTAGGTAGTGTTTGGGTGAATCCACTTTCAGAAATTAAAGCATTTAGCTAAAACCCTCCTGGGTTTTTTTATTAGCTTAAAAAAAAAAACGGAGTTACACTCCAGGCTTGAGATCACAAGTGTATTTCTAAAGATTTGTCTTTCTTTCCACCAATTTTTGTCACTCTCCTTGTGCTGTTTCCTTTTCTTTGAATGATTGGCAGTAAGAGCCTTAAAATGAATGGAGCCTGAGGGCTTGTTATCTGAGCACCCAGGAAGAGAAGATCTTGAGGAATCTGCTAATCTGAGGAAGAAAAAGGACCTGCCACAACTAATTGAGGTGGGAGGAAATTTAGGTTTGGACTGGTATTTGCCCTCAAGTGAAATCATGGTTAGAGCTTTGCTTTTACATTGTCTTGAAGACTGCATTAGCCAGTTTTCAGTGTGGCATATTTACCTGCCATCGTAGCCGATGAGGCCCTTCAATCAACATTGTAGCTATAGATGGTAGTCAAGTTACCTATAATTATAATCTAGGTTAATGATGGATTGGCAATATCTTCTTGATGATCAATAACCCACCAACATTTTCTTATGATAAATACTTTTAGTTACTCAGCTAAACCAAAATATACTTGAGAAATTATTGTTGGATTAGGCAGTCTTCTAAGCCCCATCTACCCCTCTACAATTTTGATTCCACCAATAAAATAGATGATCCTAGATAGTACAGAAATAATACTCAAATGAGTGAGTTAGTCAAGTGGGTCAAAATCACTGAGTTACAAAAGGCATTTTAACATCCCCCTCACAATATGTGATATGTACTAAGTTGAGTACCATTTTAAAATAATAACTACTTTTCAGCTTCTTGGTTAAGATCAAGGGCAGTAGCATTTTAGAGATAAATTTAAATGCTGTACATCCCCTAAACATTTTATATTATGCTTCTAATAGATTAAGATTGTATAAGTTATTATAAGCATTATACATGCATATTTGTTATGTCACATACACTTTGCCATACATTTGAAAAATAGTTATACACACGTTATATATTGACTTATTCTACAGACAATTATTTGTGCTCATATTCTAGGACCACTTACCATGATCTCATGGTCTCTCCTAGGGGTTGAAGATCCACAGGTTCTGAATCTTGTTGATTCTCAAGAGATAGGATATGGCACTCTGTACAGGGGTTAGTGTGTAGTTTGAAAAAGTGTACTCATATTTGCATAACAAAGCACTTTTGGTTGGTGAAGTTCTCAGAGAAGGAAAGTGAAAGAAAATCCTGAATTAAGTTCTTTGGTGTGTTAGGGTTCTCTAAAGGGACAGAACTAATGGGATAGATATATATAAATAAAGGGGAGTTTATTAAGTATTAACTCACAAGATTACAAAGTCCCACAATAGGCTCTCTGCAAGCTGAAGAGCAAGGAAAGCCAGTCCGAGTCCCAAAACAGAAGAACTTGGAATCTAATGTTAGAGGGCAGGAAGCATCCAGCACAGGAAATAGATGTAGTCTGGGAGGCTAAGCCAGTCTAGACTTTTCACGTTTTTCTGCCTGCTTTACATTCTAGCTGTGCTGGCAGCTGATGAGATGGCGCCCACCAAGATTAAGGGTAGATTTGCCTTTCTCAACCCAGATTCAAATGCTAATCTTCTTTGGCTGCACCCTCTCAGACCCACCCAGGATCAATACTTTGCATCCTTCAATCCAATCAAGTTGACACTCAGTATTAACCATCACAAGTCCACCCCTTGTCAACTTGAACCCATACATATATCCTGAGATCATACATAAACTTCAAATAAAGATAATAATAAAGTCATAATTATGCCTAACATAATACAGCTATCCTTTGCACAACTGGAAACATACCAGTCCCCAATTCAAATACTATTATATAAAGTTAACAATACATGCTGATATGAAGTAAATAAATCTTATGTCAAGAAATAAAATGAAGATATTTTCTTAATACAAGTACATACATGCATGAACATGTTTTTAATAAAAGAAGGAGGAAATACTCATGACAATTACCATCCTTGTTTATGCAGCTGGTCATGTGGTTGTAGTTGGTATTGATGGCTACCTTCTTCTACTACCCATTCTGTATTCCCTTTGCCTTCAGCAAGCACCTCAGCAGGTCATGGATTTTTTTCTGGTAGAGTAACCCAAGCCTTCATTCCTGAAGGGTCTGGGCCATTTGTGGTCCTGCCTGGATTGGGCTGTAGTAGTTTCCCTTTGACCTTAATCACTGGGTATGGTAATAGTAAGAGACATGCTAATGGATCTCCTGTGTTCCGTGCATACTCTTCCTTACCCCTGTTGTGGATTAGTAGACTGATTTCATCTTGATTTTCTGGGTCAGCCACCCCAGCCAACACTGTAACTCCCTTCTTAGCCTGTTGATTTAAAGGTAGGAGGAGCCCAAAGTGTCCAGGTGGCAATCTTAACTTCCAGTTTAATGGAATCGTGGTTGTGTCTTCTGGTGGCAGTATTCCTCCCTCTGGAGCTAAGACCTCTACCCCAGCAGATCATAATGTGGAGGGAACAGGAAGCAAAAATTTTACTAGAGGTTCAGTAGGGGTGATGGTGAGTGGTGCCACAAGGGATGCCACTGCCACCCCTTGATTCCTGGACCTGTGATTCCTGGCTATGGGAGAAACAGGACCATATATTGGACACTGAATCAGAGCATACATGGCCTTCTGGAGAACTTTCCCCTAGCCCTACAAAGTATTGTCACCTACTTGGCATTGTAATTGTGAATTCGAAAGGCCATTCCACCATTCTATCAATCCAGCTGTTTCAGGATGATGGGGAGCATGGTAAGACCAGTGAATTTCATGAGCATGAGCCCACTGCCACACTTATTTAGCCATAAAGTGACCACCTTCATCAGAAGCAATGCTATGTGGAATACCATGATGGTGGATAAGGCATTCCGTGAGTCCATGGATGGTAGTCTTGGCAGAAGCATTGTGTCCATGATAAGCAAATCCATATCCAGAGTAAGTGTCTGTTCCAGTGAGGACAAACCTCTGCCCTTTCCTTGATGGAAGCGGTCCAATATAATCAACCTGGCACCAGGTAGCTAACTGATCACCCCAAGGAATGGTGCCATATTGAGGGCGCAGTGTTGGTCTCTGCTGCTGGCAAATTGGGAACTCAGCAGTGGTTGTAGCCAGGTCAGCCTTGGTGAGTGAAAGTCCATGTTGCTGAGCCCATGTGTAACTTCCATCCCTTTTACCATGGCTACTTTGTTCATGGGCCCATTGGACGATGACAGGGGTGGCTGGGGAAAGAGGCTGACTGGTGTCCACAGAACGGGTCATCTTATCCACTAAATTATTAAAATCCTCCTCTGCTGAGGTCACCCATTGGTGAGCACTCATGTGGGATACAAATATCTTCACAGTTTTTGACCATTCAGAGCAGTCCATCCACATACCTCTTCCCTAAAATTATTTGTCACCAATTTTCCAATCATGTTTCTTCCAAGTCACTGACCATCCAACCAAACCATTGGCTACAGCCCATCAATCAGTATATAATCACAAATCTGGCCATTTCTCCTTCCATGCAAAGTGCACAGTCAGGTGCACTGCTTGAAGTTCTGCCCACTGGGAAGATTTCCCTTCATTGCTGTCCTTCAGGAATGTCCTAGAAAGGGGCTGTAATGCTGCAGCTGTCCACTTTTGGGTGGTGCCTGCCTATCGTGCAGAAACATCTGTGAACCAGGCCCTAGGCTTCTCTCCCTGTATCAACCAATCATAGGCCACTCCCCATGAGGCTTGCAGTGCAGGCTGGTAGATAGAAGGTAGGGTAGCAGGAGTGAAGACTATGGGCATTTGAGCCACTTTCTCATGTAACTTACTTGTGCCTTCAGGATCTGCTCAAGACCCATCACGTATATATCACTTCCATTTGATGATGGAATTCTACTGTGCACAACACACTTTATGGCTAGATGGGCCAGAAAACACCAAGTCATGATGGGCAGTTCAGGTCGTGTGGTGACTTGATGACCCATAGTCAAACATTTAGTTTCCATCAAAGCCCAGTAACAGGCCAAGAACTGTCTCTCAGAAGGAGAGTACTTATCTGCAGAAGATGGCAGGGCCTTACTCCAAAATCCTAGAGGCCTCCACTGTGATTTACCTATGGGGACCTGTGAAAGGCTCCAAACAGCATCCCCAACTGCCACTGATACCTCAAGCGCAATTGGATCTGCTGGGTCATGTGGCCCGAGTGACTGAGCAGTTTTCACAGCAGCTTGGACCTGTTGCTGAGCCTTCTCCTCTTCTGGACCCCATTCAAAACTGGCAGCCTTTAGGATCACTTGATAAGTGGGCCAGAATAACACACCCAGATGAGGAATGTATTGCCTCCAAAATCCAAATAGGCCCACTAGGCATTGTGCCTCTTGGCCATAGGAGGGGTCAAATGCAGCAGCTTATCCCTCACCTTAGAAATAATATCTTTGTCAGATGAGTAGATTGCAATCTACTCATCTGACAAAGGGCTAATATCCAGAATCTACAAAGAACTCAAACAAATATACAAGAAAAAAACAAACAACCCCATCAAAAGTGGGCAAAGGATATGAACAGACATTTCTCAAAAGAAGACGTTCATACAGCCAACAGACACATGAAAAAATGCTCATCATCACTCGCCATCAGAGAAATGCAAATCAAAACCACAATGAGATACCATCTCACACCAGTTAGAATGGCAATCATTAAAAGGTCAGGAAACAACAGTTGTTGGAGAGGATGTGGAGAAATAGGAACACTTTTACACTGTTGTTGGGATTGTAAACTAGTTCAACCATTATGGAAAACAGTATGGCAATTCCTCAAGGATCTGGAACTAGATGTACCATATGACCCAGCCATCTCACTTTGGGTATATAACTTTGGGTATATACCCAAAGGATTATAAATCATGCTGCTATAAAGTATGTTTATTGCGGCACTATTCACAATAGCAAAGACTTGGAATCAACNGGTGCCCTGCTTCTTGTACAGTCTGCAGAGCCGTGAGCCAAAATAAACCTGTTTATAAATTACCCAGTCTCTGGTATTCCTTTACAGCAACATAAACAGATTAACACAGGAATAGATATAAACATGTCCATTCACCTCAAATCAGTTTTTGGAAGGAGATGAGCGATATCTATACTTGAATATCCCCAGGTTATTTTTTTTAATGGAGAAAGAAGATAAAGTAACTTATTTTCCCACACAATGGATAATTAGTTGGTATGGTCAGTAATGGAACTTGGGTCTGTGAAACTCTGAGAGCCAAGCTCTTTCAGCTCTAAGCACCTAACATAATACTTTGTGTATATGTGCACATTTCAACGAAAATTGACTTTCACTATGTATGCTGTTTTCAGTTGCTTAGTTCATATGCATTGTGCATCTATTTTCATTTAATGAAGCACTCTCTTACAATAACATTTCAAAAAATGCAGTCTGTTTTGAGTGGATGAACAGTAATTTATTTAACCAAATCCTCTATTGTTAGGGACAGCAAACTCTCTCTAAAGGGCCAGATAATAAATATTTCAAACTTGTAGGCTGTGTCAACTACTTTGTGGCAGTAACTATTCAACTTTGCCATTGCACTGGGAAAGCTGTGAAAGATCCAGATTTACAATCCAGATTTATTGAATAAAGCTATTCTATTTTTAAAACCCTACATAAGTTAGTATTTGTTTGAACATTAATGTGGAAATATTTTTGATTTAGTTCAAGGGAATAGGATCGAATGGAGGGAAATCTATGGCTTTTCTTCACATGTTGTTGTGTTCTTTACCCAGTTGCCATTAGAAAACATTTAAAAAGAATTAAATCCCAAATAGTGATCCCACCTTATCTGAGCAACTCAATACTCCAGAGCAGATTACCCTCCTGGCTGTTTTAAAAATATTTTTAGCAATTGACAGGATATACTTCTTAGATTAGCTATATCTAATCCCTCTTCCGTAGACAATAAGAAGGCAAGGTTTGTTAAGCATATATTTTTATCTTCTCGACACAAAAGTGGGATTAGTAGAATAACAACCATGCCAAAATATTAATATTCTAAAACCACATTAATCTTTTGAATAGATGTATTTCAACATTTAACTGAGTTAACCCTTTCAGTTACTTGAGGATATATACTACAAATAGTTTTTATTGTAGGATATTGAATGAGGTTATGTTCATCAAGTTTATATGTTTAAGTGTCTGTGAATACGTTTGTGAGTCAGGACTGAAAGAAATGTGCTGTTATTATTTTGTGTTTGGTATTTATCAGTTTTTCTTATCTTTTATTTCACAACAACCATCTCAACCCCCAACCCCACCCTAAGAAGTCTTTTCAGACATTTTTTTTCCCTAATTGCCACCCAAATGAAAATTTAATACCACAGATATACTGTGTATCTGTTTATGTGCCATAGATATATCTATGCTTTA
The DNA here is from genome assembly GCF_001698545.2 of Rhinopithecus bieti. Lineage (NCBI taxonomy): Eukaryota > Metazoa > Chordata > Mammalia > Primates > Cercopithecidae > Rhinopithecus > Rhinopithecus bieti. The sequence goes on from NW_016813124.1 coordinate 866,671, forward strand.
TACATAAAAAGAGTAAGATTATTTCACCTCCCAACAACAAATTTTGCCTCCCTGGGGCAATGTTTTTCTCATTGAAAATGCGTGGATTATAACTACTTCAATTGTTTTCCAAGGGTCAGACTAATCTTCCATGAAGTATTATTTCAGGAGTATGGTATCTGTGTACTAGAGAAGGCTTAGAACCACTTGCAGAGGATCCTCCCCTGTTTTAAACTTGAGCAGAAATAGGGAGCCCTTTGTGCAGACATAGCCATGTCAGACTTCTCAGCTTTCGTGGCAAGACATCATCTTACATCATTGGCTAAAGTATAATGATTCTCATTTAACCACCAACACATAACGGCTATTTTCCAAGTACTCCTGGGAGATATAATCTCAAATCCCTCTGCCTCTGGACTTATTAAAATCTGTGTACCTGAGAATAGTCTATGAATTTCTTACTCTAAAATCAATTTATTGATTTAGCCACATCTTCAAGGAGCATCATTTTGTAAACCCTCACTCCCTTAGAGAAGCTCTTACCTACTTTTCTTGATAATTCTTTAATAATTTGCTATTAATGTCATTCTTCTATGTTGAGGACCATTTTAAGAAACCACCCAAAGCAATTCATGATGGTATTTACTACACAAAAATTCTTAAAGTTATAGCTCATTATGTCCCACCATGCCCAGCTAATTTTGTATTTTTAGTAGAAACGGGGTTTCTCCATGTTGGTCAGGCTGGTCTCGAACTCCTGACCTCAGGTGATCCACTCGTCTCAGCCTCCCAAAGTGCTGGGATTACATGCATGAGCCACTGTGCCTGGCCAGTATTATTATTAATAAATTGCTAGCTAAATAAATCTTCTCTCTTTAAGTATAAAAATATTTTTGTTTCAATATGTTTATTTATCAAGTTTAGATATCAAAACCCCTATCTTTTTCAACTGACTTACTTAATATAGTTTGTGTACGTGTTGGCACAAATTCACCAGTATAAACATCCATTATTTTAATATGCTTAAGTGTGAGTAGCAAGCCCTTCTGGAGTTACTGTGAAATGTAGAGTTGGTTGTTCCTTGTCATGGCTAAAAAATATCAATTGTGCCAGCAAAAACATTAGTAGGTTAGAAATGCTTTCTGGTCCCCACTGACCAAATTGAGGGTATACAGTAAAGGCCAAATCAAGAGTGGGTGAAATACAATAATAGTTGCTTCCACATCAAACATGGGATCATAGAGTCATGGGGTTAGGTGTTGAATTCAACTTCGAGATATTTCACAAATTTCCAATATTTTCAAAAACTTGTATTTGTAGTATTTTTAAATCAGTAAGTATATCTGTGCCAAGATGACTGAGGGATTGACATATTTGGAGCTATATGTTTAAATATTTTTTAATTTGTTGAATGATCATTAATAAAAAAATGAATGGTTTAAGCAAAAAAAAAAAAAAAAAAAAAAAAAAAAGAAGTAATATCTTGACAAGTCCCACGCCACTGGATACCTAGACATTTTTCTGAGGTACAAGGTCCCTGAATTTTAGTCAGATTTTTTTCCCATCCTCTGGCACACAGATGTCTCACCAATAAGTCCGGTGTGTTTGCTACTTCTTGCTCACTGGATCCAATCAGCATAATGTCATCAATGTAATGGACCAGTGTGATATCTTGCAGAAGCAAAAAGTGATCAAGGTCTCTCAGAATAAGATTATGACACAAAGTCATAGAGTTGATATATCCCTGGGGTAAGACAGTAAAGGTATATTGCTGGCTTTGCCAGCTGAAGGCAAATTGCTTCTGGTGGGCCTTATGGACAGGAATGGAGAAAAAGGCATTTGCCAAGCCAATGGCTGCATACCAGGTACCAGGAGTTGTATTAGTTTTCTCAAGCAATGAAACCACACCTGTTACAACAGCTGCAATTGGAGTCACTACTTGGTTAAGCTTACAGTTATCCACTGTCATTCTGCAAGATCCATCTGTCTTCTGCACAGGCCAAATGGGATAATTGAATGGGGCTGTGGTGGGAATCACCACCCCTGCATCTTTCACATCCTTGACGGTGGCGCTAATCTCCACAGTCCCTCAAGGGATCCAATATTGTTTTTCATTTACTATTTTTCTAGGTAGAGGCAGCTCAGATGGCTTCCATTTGGCCTTTTCCACCCTAATAGCCCTCACCCTACCAGTCAGGAGGCAAATGTGGGGATTCTGCCAGCTGCTAAGTATGTCTATGCCAATTATTCATTCTGGCACTGAGGAAATGACCACAGGACCCACTGGACCCACTGTAAGTCAGACCTGAGCTAAAACTCCATTAATTAACTGACCTCCATATGCCTCTATTTTAACTGGAGGTCCAAAATGACATTTTGGGTCCCCTGGAATCAACATCAGCTCAGAGCCAATGTCCAGTAGTCCCCAAAATGTCTGATCACTTCCCTTTTCCATAGTACAATTATGCTAGTAAAAGGCCGGAGTTGTCCTTGGGGAAAAATGTGAGAAAGATTAACAGCATAAATTGTCAGTAGTGTAGTGCAGTCCTTCCTCAAGGGGACTTGGTCTCCCTTTCATTCATTGAGTTCTGGGTCTGTAAACTGGCTTAAGTCTGGAAATTAATTGAGGGGCCATGATTCTCTGTTTTTATAATTCAAATTATAAAATTTTATAAAATTATAAATTCGAATTTTGTCCATTCGACCTAGAAGTTTTCTGCTTATGTATATAAAGTAGGAATGCAGTAGACTTCCTGTCAATTTTACTTTTAGGAATATCGTGATTAATTAGCCAATGCCAGAGCTCTACACAAGTCAGACTATACTGATTGCCTATTTGTCTCTGCTGTCCATTACTGGTGCTAACCCACCTTGCCTTTTACAAATGAGTGTCACCACCTGGCTCCTGCCACCCTGGGATCCAATTATTCCCATTGTATTTAAATTTTGTAGCTGAGTGACTGTGGATCCCACTGTTAGATCTGACATTCAGAGAAGAGCAATTACAGGCCTCTTCAAAGATGCAGGTGCTACTCTCACAAATCTGTTTCACAAGGCATTAGTCAAGGGTATATCTTCTGGACCCTCCCAGCTGGGATGAGTAGGTCTAAAGTGACTAATCCACTCCATCATCCCAATCTCCCTAAGCCTTTGGATCCCTTCCTCTGCATTAAACCAAAGGGAGATCAGACATTTCCAGCTTGGTCACAGTGAGTCATTTTTAAACTGTATTTCAGTTAACCAAGCAAATAAACTATTAGAACCTTTTTTAACTCCCTGAGATGCAACTTTAAATGCAGTCTCTACTTAGTGGGCCCAAATCAATAAATTTAGCCTGTTCCAGCTCTATGTTCCTTCAACCATTATTCCATGCACTTAATATACATTCCCATGCCTGTTCTCTCAATTTCTGCTTATATAGATTAGAAAACTCAAGCAATTATTTTCGAGTGTAGCACACCTCCTCATGGGTCACACTCTCACCCTCACCTCTACGGCCCTGATGGGATGTTAGCCTTGTTATGTGTCTAGAAGCAAACAGGGGTGTTGGTGGTGGCTCCTGAGGAGAATCAATATTATCTTGCCTGGAAACTGCCTCAGGGGAGGTCATCACTGCTGCCTCAGGCAGCACAGGGTTTATATCCTCAGACAAAGTTGGAAAGATTGATGGCAGCATGGATCAGGGAGGGGATGTTGCCACTACTGGGGATGGGGAAGCTGTTTCTGCTGGCAAAAAAAAATGTTCATCAGAGTTTACACACTCAGTGTCCCCAGCTTCATCAGCGTCCTCCCACACATCCCCATTCCAAGTTGCAGGGTCCCATTCTTTTCCAATCAATGCCTTCACTTTAACGGTAGACACCTGGTGAGGCTCTGCATGCACCTTTTGTTGCAGGTCAGCCACTTGCTTGATAAGAGCTTGTGTCTGTTTTCCACATTTTCAGCTTTTTCTCTACAGGAGGTAAGACTCTCACTCAAGCCAGTCTGAGCAGATTTGAGGCTGAGTATCTGCTTCTGAAGCCAGGAGGTAGAATTCCTGAGTTTATCATTTTCTTTCATCACTTTGTCTGCTGAACTTAGGAGCAACCAACCAGCTTCATTGTGTTCCTTGGTTCTCCACATATGGTCAAAGGTATTATGTACATAGTCTAACTAAACTCCTTGCCTCTCACAAGTAGTGAATCAGGAGTGTCAAATGCATTTATTTATTATAAATAATCCTTGGATGATTTATGATAATTTATATTTTTATAAATTGTATATTAATATTTGTAAATTCATATTTTAAATTATATTTTTATACATTGGCTTACATAATTTATACTTAATAGTTTTTAAATGACTCCAAGGATGTTTTATAAGATTAGTGCTATAAGTGAATTATAACACATAAATAATATAATTTTATAAAATTATATAAAAATCCTTGGATTATTTATAATAAATATTTATTATGCCAAGGATTAGCAGTGTTCTCCATACTATTAGAAGTAGAGTCTTTAGCATTTTGGAGTCTAATCATATTAAACAGCCAACCGAAACCAACAAAATAACTCCATTCTTAATATTCTGTTCCTCTAGAACCACTCCTGGTACCAAAATCTGTATTAGGGTTCTCTGGAGGGACAGAACTAATAGGATAGAACAAATAGATAGATGGATAGGCAGATAGATGGATTTTATTAAGTATTAATTCACACTATCACAAGGTCCCACAATAGGCTGTCTGCAAGCTGAGGAACAAGGAAAGCCCATCCTAACTTGGAGTCTGATGTTCAAAGGCAGGAAGCATCTAGCACTGGGGAAAGATGTAGGCTGGGACTAGGCTAGTCTAGTCTTTTCACATTCTTCTGCCTGCTTTATATTCTAGCTGCATTGGCAAATGAGTAGATGGTGTCCACCCAGATTAAGGGTGGGTTTGCCTTTCCCAGCCTGACGACTCAAATGTTAATCTGCTTTGGCAACACCCTCACAGACACACCCAGGATCAATACTTTGCATCCTTCAATCTAATCAAGTTGACACTTAGTATTAACCATCACATTTGGAAAGGAGAGTGTTGAGACCCAGTAGAACATACAAAAGAAAGAGTGGTCCAGATATGAGACTTCAGAAATAGATAAGACTGGAAGCTGCAAACTATGTGAGATTGTACCAGAAAGGAAAGGAGAGGGAGAAGCATAAACAGTAAAATGTACTGGCTAGAAGCAGCCTCTAGAACCCCAGCTGGGGAGAGGTTCTAGTAAGGCTTTCTGCTTTGGAATCATATTTCTCCCTTATTCTCTATCTGGTAATCATTAATTGAAAAAGATAGTTTATTTTAAAATATGATTGTGTTGAGCTGAAGTTTCTATAATTTGTAATATGAAAACGTGCTTTTTTCTTTTCCAAATATAAAATTATATTTTACTACTATGTATGAATTGTTCAAATAATTCTACTCACCCATTTATCTTGAGAACTTCTGATTTTCAAAAGAAATGCCTCCTTGAACAAGAACTATTGATCTAGTCTCACTTCCTCTTTTTAGTAATAAGAAAACTGAGGTTCTGAAATTTAATTGTTTTTTCAAGAGCCTGGATCACATAAGTAGAATCTCAAGTGGAAAATACAGAAGTAAAAACAAAACAATCCAGAAAGTCAAGGTATTTATTTGGGAGATGTTACCCAATTTTTTAGAATTTCTGCATAAGGGACTCGCTATCAAATGGGGCAAAGTTCCACTTAATTTGATGGTGAGATGCCTGATATGAGGACATTCAAGTAGATGACTTAAAAAAATGTCTATTTCATATAACAAGGTTAAGATCCTCATAAAGTGAAAGATTATTTTTAGAGTTGATTGTATTGATTTTCTGTTTTTCAGAATGCCCTTAGTTTTGTCCCCATCATAAAGGCATAGCCAGAAATTCTTTTTTTTTTAATTTTTAATTTTTTTTTTTTTTTGTGACAGAGTCTCGCTCTGTCACCCAGGCTGGAGTGCAGTGGCCGGATCTCAGCTCACTGCAAGCTCCGCCTCCCGGGCTCCCGCCATTCTCCTGCCTCAGCCTCCCAAGTAGCTGGGACTACAGGCACCTGCCACCTCGCCTAGCTAGTTTTTTTGTATTTTTTTTTAGTAGAGACGGGATTTCACTGGGTTAGCCAGGATGGTCTCGATCTCCTGACCTCGTGATCCGCCCGTCTCGGCCTCCCAAAGTGCTGGGATTACAGGCTTGAGCCACCGCGCCCGGCCCAGAAATTCTTATTATGAGAAAGTAATTCTATTTTTTATAAACTATTTTCCTTTCACTGTATGTGTTTTAAACCCCCTTTCCATTTTGTTTTCCAGTGTTTTGTTTTTAAAATTTCTTCTCCAAGGTTTGTATTGCTGCCTTTCCTTGCTTGTAGTAAAGACAACATCTGTGTATTTTCAATCAAATCTGTTTCTCTGATACACATTTGAACATTTTAAGAAGTAAGCAGGCTGGGTGTGGTGACTCACACCTTTAATCTCAGCACTTTGGGAGGCCAAGGCAGGTGGATCACAAGCCTGACCAACATGGTGAAATCCTGTCTCTACTAAAAATACAAAAATTAGCCAGGTGTGGTGGCATGTGCCTATAATTCCAGCTATTCAGGAGGCTGAGGCAGGAGAATTGCTTGAACTCAGGAGGCAGAGGTTGCAGTGAGTGGAGATTGCACCACTGCACTCCAGCCTGGGCGACAGAGCGAGACTCCATCCTCCCAAAAATAAAAATAAAAAAAAAAATAGAAATAAGCAAAATTAGCACTGTAGAAACGTGAAATCTGTAGTCCTTTTTATTGCATGTATGTATGTATACACACATATAAAATAATTGTCAATGGAATTAATAAATTCACATGCATTATTTACTTAGCATAGAATTTAGAATTGAGTGAGATGGAAAAAAGAAATGCCAGATAAAAGTTATATCTGTAAATTACACTTCTATAATATAGTAATAAAAAATTAAACACTGGTTTCTTCTGATCAAACCCTTAAATTTATATCCCGTATGAGAAAATTCCTAAAATTGAAATTTCAACACATCCTTAAAAGCAATTCAAACAAACTACTTATATCTTGCTATATAGAAAGATTTATGTGAACTCTAAAATGTTTAATTTTTAAGTGATTCTGAAACATTTCAAGTACAAGTGAAACTTATAGGAAAAATGACATTTAAGTGGGTTTTGTCTGAGCCAAATGATGCTGGTGACGCAAAATAAAAAGGAGCATACAATTAATCCTAAATGTGTCTTGTACCCATGATCCTAAATGTGTCTTGTATAAATGACTTTTTTTTTTTTTTTTTTTTTTTTTGAGATGGAGTCTCGCTCTGTCGCCCAGGCTGGAGTGCAGTGGCCGGATCTCAGCTCACTGCAAGCTCCGCCCCCCGGGCTCCCGCCATTCTCCTGCCTCAGCCTCCCGAGTAGCTGGGACTACAGGCGCCGCCACCTCGCCCGGCTAGTGTTTTGTATTTTTTTTTTAGTAGAGACGGGGTTTCACCGGGTTAGCCAGGATGGTCTCGATCTCCTGACCTCGTGATCCGCTCGTCTCAGCCTCCCAAAGTGCTGGGATTGTAGGCTTGAGCCACCGCGCCCGGCCATAAATGACTTTATACCCATGGCTTCAGTTCTCACCTATGCCAATGATCCTCACCCTCTTCCACTTGCATTTGTATTGCCAGCTTTTTTTCTTTCCAATTAACAGAAAATACAATTCAACTGGGTATTTAAATGATAAAGGAGGCCTATTGACTCAGAAGTAGTTAGGACTATGCCCCTGGTAAAAGAATGATCTTTCTCCTTTTCTTTAGGATTTATTGACTTTATGACTGGTTTTCTGACAGTCAGGTTTGTTCCCAAACTGGTTTATCTCAAAGTTACACAACAGTTGCAGTAGTTCTTGCCTTTCTTTCTTTGTTCACACTAAAATAAAATAAAATAAAATAAAATACAATAAAATAGTAAAATAAAACGTATCTTTTAAGGGCTTCGTCCATACAACAAGAGACCTACTTGCTCAGAAGTCCTCAGGGTCAAAATCTCTGCTGACCAAGGGAAGGTTTTGTACTATCTGGCTTCAACCTGCTTCCCTAAACCAATCACTGTGGCAAGTTATTAGAGCAATCAGATCCACACCTAGAACGACTGATTGAGTAATTCTACTCAGTCATATGGCTGCTATGTAATACAGAAATAACAAATTAGATTTTGGAGAGATAACAATGTCCACTATTCTGTATTTTCTTCTAATACGTTTTCTGTTTTAGGTTACGAAAGCAGAGACCTTGAATGAGCATAAGTGAAAACGTTTGTTGGATATAAAAGGACATACGGCAATATTGAGGAATGTATTTTTGGAAAGACAGGCTAATATCCCAGAACTTGAAAATTATCAACCATGCCTCAGTCCTTCTTTGTATTGCTTCATGTTCTTTCCTCTCAGCTTAACTCTGTGTTTCTGTTTTACTCTCCTGCTACTCTCCAGGACAGTTGTCTTGCTCGGTTTATTTAACAGACAGTATATTGTCAAGAAAAAAAGATGCAAGGTCCTAGTTTACATGGCCTAACACCAACCTACCCATAGCAATGCCTAGTCACACTTTGTGTCCTAAACTCCAATTTCTAGTGACTCGCCAGTCCAGTTCTACCGAGTGTCCATCCATTTGTGGTTGTGGGGGACAATGCAATGTCACTTGATTTATTTTCCTCTTCAAGGGTGAGAAAAGGATAATAGCAAGAGGGAAAAGACATATTTGTGTACTAAAGGAACATGTATTTTAAATGTTGGGAAATTGAACCACCTGTTTCTCAAGTTGGAAACCTGAGAATAATTTTTTTGTGTGTTTCTCAGTCCTTAAAGTCTCACTTCTTCCTGAGGTAGCATGATATAATAACTACCTGTAAATGGGTGAGATCTCAAGCAATGTAAGTGCTTTGTATATAGTATCTCATTTCATTTTCTCAACAAACTTACGTGAAATGCACTACTATGTCCACTTTTTAGGAGTCAAATTGAGGCACAGTACAATTTAATACCATTGACAGATGGCAAGTCTAATACTGTATCCCAGATCGATCTGATAACAAAACCCTAACTTTTTGCACTGTTCACAACCATCTGCACATGGGCTTTCAAACCAGGCAGATTTTTGTTTGAATTCTGGCTCTGCCACTTCATTTGCTATAAAAATCAGAGGACAGCAGAGCGCCCTTGAATTGTCCTTAAAATAAATTCAAAAGTAAATAGCTATGTATTTGGCAAATAGAAGGTTATCAATAAATACCACTTTCTGCCCCATCTAATCAATGGAATAATATTTTGGTGAAAATTATGTTGGAATTGAAAGGGCAGTTAAACATCAGTTTAAATTTGGTAGTTGCCATTTAGTAGCTTTCTGATCGTAAGCAGGTTACCTAACACCGGACCCTCAATTTTTTCATCTATAAAAGCAAAGCAGTACTAATTTTGCCTACAATGGTTGTGATTGAATTGGATAATATGAGGAAAGTCTTTTTTGCTAGCCTAATTTTATGATGTATTTACTGTACATGACAGTAACAATTTATTATGTATTTACTAAATGGAAATACATGAAATTTAATTGATTAGACTTGAAATTAAATATTAAATTGATAGACTTGAAAGATGGACATTTTTAAAAGGTATATACACCAAAGGGCCTTTGTATTGCTAATTTAAAAAATGAACCTATTTTATTTTGCTAAAATAAGAATGTATTATGTTTATTGAGCTACTCTGACAATGCAGACACTGGGTTGGTGTTTGTATCTGTATGAAAATCTCACAAAAATAGGCACTATTATTATTCTTTTAGAGAAGAAGAAGCTGAGGCTCAGAGAAAATATATAACTTGTTCAAGGATATAAAGGTTGTTGGCAAAGTAAGACCAGATTTGCCTGATTCTAAATTCATGTGCCTTTTTTGAATACTGCTGCTTCTCAAAATATATTCTATGTACAAAAATGAATTGGTAACACTTTTAGCCATACAGAAAAGATAACCTATGACTTTGTCAATTTATTATATCACTGTAGCCTGTGCTGTAAAATCAGAGATTTTGTTTTCTTTTGTATGTGAGGGAAGAGCAGAGATTGATTTTAGAAAGTGCATATTTTCATCTATGCTCACAAAAAGTGCAAGGCAATTAGATAATGAACTAAAGGTTTATATTGACAGTTACAATTATGGTTTAGTGTTCCCTTGAGAGCAACTTTCAAAGTACCATGTAACTACATCAAAAAGTTGACTTAGAACTAATTTAAGATACAGAATCAGTAAAAAATACCATATCTTAGAGAACCCTCTGCTGCTAGCTTCCCAAACTGAAAATTTACATGTTGTGAGTAGAATCTTACTGCCTGACATTGTCATACGTGTTAAAAGAAGACACAGCATAAATGATGAGGTTAGCAAAGACCATCAACGTTTAACAAGTTCACCTCCTATTTACGGTTGTCTAAATAAATTTGAAGAAATATGCCTGGCATGTACAGAATTGGGAAGAAAATGCAGTGATAAAGTTAAATATTTGAAATCTGAAATTTTTGACTTCTATTTGGTAGGTTTCATATCACAAGTTGATGCCTTTTGTGTATTTAATTGTATAAAAGAAGAATTTTAACAAATTTAAACTGGCAAGGATGATGTGCCTGAAACGTTAAGACACAAATTCTGATTTTCAGATACCTACGTTTTGGTGAAGCATATTAAAGCTCCATTAGATGTTATTATTGCCATTAGGTTTAGTTAAATTATCTTGGGAAGTGAAACATAGACTAAGTATTATCAGTGACACTAGTCCAGAGGAATTTCTGAAAAGGTAATATTGTGTTAGCTTGTATAAAGAGAATGTCAAAATTTGATATTCATTTATTATATTCATTTCATATGATAGCTATGTTGATAAAATTCTCTGACATTAGAATATTTGACTTTAATACATACTTTTTAATTTTAATATAATATTACACCAATTATTTTAAGAAAAGCTAAAACAGGGTGTAAAACATTAACATGTTTTCCTCCTTAAGTAGACATTTTAGAAAATTTAAAAAAAAAGTATCTTCCAGCTATAAGGCAGAGAAGGCTTTAGATTACCAATCCCAAGGGAAAGTAAGAAATATGATGGTGTCTATATCACACACAAAAATATGAGCCCCGTAGGATAGGTCCTGGCTTTGTTCACACTTCCTTCCCAAACAAACATTAGCTGAAGTTTTGTATCCTAATATTGAAATGTATAGATAAAGGAATAGATACACAAATGAGTTACTTTTCTTTCTATTTTCTTCATTCATATTTTAATGTAATTTCTCAGTAAGAAATTTTAATTTGAGATATCCAAGAAGGTACAGCCTATGTCAATTTTTAACTTTTTAACTCTAAAATATTTTATATCTGAAAAGCTCTTCATTTAGTTAACAAGTATTTATTGAGTACTTCATACATAACAGATGCTAGCTACGAGGGCTAATGTGGTAAATAAAGCCATCCAACTTACTTCTTTCCATTCAGAGAGGTGAATAATAAAATGTTGATTTAACAGCTCAAGGACAGATTTACTAGAATTATATAGAATCACAATAGAAAATGACAAGAGCGGGCGGAAAATTCATAGTTTGTGTTTTCTTCAAAGGGTAACAGTTTTCCAATCGGATTAGTTAAACAAAATAATTGTCTTCACTCTTAGGAGACAAAATAAACACAGCATTTAAAGGCCAATGAAAAAAATTAGACCTACCTGACTGTTGTAGTTGGAGAGATCTCTAAGAGGGACCTTCAAAGGAGCTCAGGAACATGTTCTGTTCTGAGTCTTGAATCACAGCAGTTAGAAGGTCTTGACAGAATCTTGATGGAACCACCAGCATTATCAATTGGTAATTCCCCAAAATACCACCAGAAAAAATACTTTTGTTCAAGCAAAGCTAAATTGGTTAGATTTCTACAGTAAAGTTGAACATCACCTTGACAAAGTCATTTATTATTAAATAGAATCTGTTTATACCTCTAAAATCTATTTTATTGACAGTTACGCATTGAGCTCCCAATAATTGAACCCATTAAATATAGTGGCTAGGAAAACTGGCATTGTACAACATTGTGTAAACAAATATAAGTAAATAATTATAATGATTTTTTATTTTATTTTATTTAAAATTTTCTTTTAGGTTCAGAGGTACAGGTGCAGGTTTATTATTTAGGTAAGCTCATGACTTGGAGGTTTGGTGTACAGATTATTTTGTCACCCAGGTACTAAGCATAGTACCACCGTTGTTGTTGTTGTTGTTGTTGTTTTTCTGAACCTCTCTTCCCACTGTCATCTCCCTTGACAGAATCTTATTAGGGCTTTAAAATGATAAATTGGGGCAGGTTATTCATAGTGTTAGGACATGGACTGAGCAATTTTGAGATGCGTCTTGTAAAGTGAGGAACTGATTGGCATTGAGAAGCATTTTATGACATAATTCCTTTGAACTGTAGGACATAGTGAGGTGAGGGTCTTGAAGTAAAACTTGATAAGTATTTGTTTATTATTCACTGATATCTTCCATACGCAAGTATTGCCTTGACTAAAGAGTGAAGTTAATTTGCTTACTATCAAGCAAAAGGAAAAAAAAATACACTTCATAAAATTACTAGAATTACTGTAGAAATTTCATTTAGCACAGTGACAAGAAAGTAAGTTTGAGTCCTGAATTATTTAACACATAGGTAGGAAAATATACCTGTTCCTGTAATTTTTGACACAGAAATAGCGGATTAGTTTGACTTCAGATTTCAGACAAAACAAAGAGATGATGTAATGTCAGTTGAGAATAAGAGCTGTGAAGAAAAACAAAGTAGACCAGGAGGACAGAGAGTAAGAAGTATTAATTAAATAGTGCCATCAAGAAAGATCCTTTTAGGAAAGTGAATTTTGAGCAGAGATTTGAATGAGGTGATCCTTATGGATATGTATGAGGGAAAAGAAAACGCAGTGCCAAGTCCTGAAGTGGCAGTATGTTAGAGGACCATCAAAGAGGCCAGTATGCTGGGGGCACAGCACCTAATGCCTACACTGGGAGATGATGAGGTCAGAGAGCACAGGAGACAGATCTTGTAGGACCTTGGAGGCCATGGCAGAGCCTTTGGATTTTATTCCGGTTACCATGAGAAGTCATTGTAGAGTTTTTAACTGGTGATTAATGTAGTTTATTTATTTTTTTTAAGGTCATTGGTGGCTGGGTGAGACTATGAAGCTATGGGAGGAGGTATCTGGCAAGAGGAAGGCCAGATAGAAGGCCATTGCAATAGTAATGATGGTTGGTTGGACTCAGGTGGCACTTCTGGGCTGGTGAGATGTAGTTTGAGAGTGGAATTGACAGGCTTTGTTGATAAATATGATCCAAAATACTAGAGAAAGAGAAACATTGGGTTTTTGGACTGAGAAACAGGATGAGTGAATAGTAGTACCATTTACTAAATAGGGGTTCCTACTGAAGGACTAAAGACTCACCTTCAGTTATTTCACTTCAATAAAATTAAAGAGCCAAAGACTTCTTTAGAAAGAAAATTTACCGGCCAGGTGCGGTGGCTCAAGCCTGTAATCCCAGCACTTTGGGAGGCCGAGACGGGCGGATCACGAGGTCAGGAGATCGAGACCATCCTGGCTAACACGGTGAAACCCCGTCTCTACTCAAAATACAAAAAACTAGCCGGGCGACGTGGCGGCGCCTGTAGTCCCAGCTACCGGGAGGCTGAGACAGGAGAATGGCGTGAACCCGGGAGGCGGAGCTTGCAGTGAGCTGAGATCCGGCCACTGCACTCCAGCCTGGGCGACAGAGCGAGACTCCGTCTAAAAAAAAAAAAGAAAGAAAGAAAGAAAATTTACCTTAAATCTTATTACAAATGCAGTAGGTAAGGAATTAGGTCAGGTAGATCAGGTAAACAAACCAAGAGACAGATAAGTTGATTTAGTGATAAATGCCATGAAGAAAATAAGAGTGAAAATTGAAATAGAAAATCACTAGCTACAGTGCTTTTAGATGAAGACCTCAAGCAGAAATAAAGTTTATGCTAATGAGGGGAAACTGCTCCAGACCAACCTGACAAGTCAGGCAAGGCCTTGAGATATCTTTTGAATCCTTCGATCCCTTCACTCTCAATCACCAGTCAACTTGTGAAAACAAATGCTAATAGCCAAATCTGTTTTTAACTGATTTTATTTCTTCCTAGTCTCCAAACAGCAGAATGTACAAATGATACTCAATTTATGATGGAGTTATGTCCTAACAAACCCATCATAAGTTGAAAATATAAGTCAAAAATGCATTTAATACACCTAACCTATTAAACATAATAGCCTACCTAGCCTACCTTAAAGGTGCTCAAAGCACATTAGCCTCCAGCTGGGCAAAAGCATCTAACACAAAGTCTATTTTATAATAAAATGTTAAATATATCATGCAATTTATTAAATTTATCGAATACCATCCTGAAAGTGAAAAGCAAAATGTCTATATGGTTACTCAAAGTACAGTTTCTACTGAATTCATATCACTTTCACACCATCATAAAGCTGAAAAATTGTAAGTTGAACTCTCTTAAGTCCAGAACAATCTGCGCAATGGAGGCCAAGATACACTTTTTTCTTTTTTTTCCCTCAAATACCCTAAGACCAATATTTGTGTGCAGTTGTTTGTTTGTTTGTTTGTTGGTTGGTTTGTTTGTTTTTTGAGACAGAGTCTTGTTCTGTCACCCAGGGTAGAGTGCAGTGGCATGATCTCAGCTCACTGCAACTTCTGCCTCCTAGGTTCAAGTGATTCTCCTGCCACAGCCTCTCAAGTATCTAAGATTACAGGTGTGTGCCACCATACCCAGATAATTTTTGTATTTTTGGAAGAGATGGGGTTTCACCATGTTGGCCAGGCTGGTCTCAGACTTAGCTTCAAGTGATCCACCTGCCTCAGCCTCCCAAAGTGCTAATTATTGAGCCACTGCACATGGCCTATATGCAGCTTTTAATCTTCTCTTGAAAGGAAGTCATTGTCAACAATCTCTAATGCCCAGAAAAGTTTTTAGAACAATAGAGGGGAGCAGAAGATTTTTTATATGAAGTGGCTGTTAGTGTAATAGCTTTGAATTAAAATCCATCAAACACCATGAAAAATTTACAAGTGATCTCTTGCATGAAATCACTTTTATTATTAATATTTTAATGTTTTAATAAACTAAGGGGAAGTTTCTAGACACAGGAAGATAACTTGGTATATTTTGCAGAAAATGAACACATAATGAAAATGAGAATTTCAACTATATTTCCAGATGTATGTTACAACACTTCTAAAGAAAAACCTCCAATTTTCATATGTATCTGTTTCTTGACATTTGTGGGAAATTGGTTCCAGGTATGTCCAAATCTGTGCATATTCATGTGCTGCAGTTGGTCCTGTGGAACTCACATGTAGGAAAAGACAACCCTCCATATTCTTGGGTTTCACATCTTGTGAATTAATGATGTATTTCCTTTTTTAGTAGAGATGGGGGTTCACCATGTTGGCCAGGCTGGTCTCCAACTCGTGACCTCAAGTGATTCACCCACCTCGGCTTCCCAAAGTGCTGGGATTACAGGCGTGAGCCACTGTGCCCAGCCTTGTATTTTCAATTTGACTTTGATTCCAGAGGCAGAATCCATGGACATGTGGAGCCAACTGTAATTATTAAAAAAAAAATCGGATGTAAGTGGACCCACACAATTTAAATTCATGTTATTCAGGAGTCAACTGTATGTTAATTCTGAAATATTTTGATAAGTCAATTCAATTTACTTGTGACCTTGAAGTGCCTTCAAATGCCTTATTCTTTAGGTGAACTGGAAAATGAATAAACTGGAGGAAAATGGATAATAGACTGGATAGAGGTAAATTCGTTTTTTTCTTTTATTGTTTTTTTTTTTTTTTTCTCTTTTTTTTGAGACGGACGTCTCACTCTGTCGCCGGGGCTAGGAGTGCAGTGGCCGGATCTCAGGCTCACGTTCAGCTCCGCCTCGCGGTTCACGCCATTCTCGCTGCTAAGCCTCCAGAGCGGACTCACACAGCGCCCGCCACGTCGGCCTGCTAAGTTTTTTTTGTATTTTTTAGTAGAGACGGGGTTTTCAGTGGGTAGGCCCAGGATGGTATCGATCTCCGCTGACTCGTTGATCACGTCCGTCGCCTGCGCCAAAGTGCTGGGATTCCAGCTTGACGACACGCCGCCTGATAAGAAAGGTTAAATTCTTATTAAAAATTTTGATATCCTTGCTGGACTGTGACGCACACCTGTAATCCAGCACTTTTGGAGGCAAGGTGGGGGGGTTGGATTAACGGGTCAGAGAGTCAAGACAGTCCCCCTGCTAACACTGGTTAAACCCTCTTCTATAAATTACAAATTAACCCCAGATGGTGCAGGCGCTGGTAGTACCCCAGCTACTCGGAGGCTGTGGAACTAGGAGGCCCAAGCTTGCGTCGAGGCTGAACATCACTGGCACTCCAGCCTGGGTGACAGAGCGAGACTGTCTCAAAAAAAAATTTTTTTTTTTTTGAGAGCCCGTTACTCTCATTAGGATACATTATCCTGGCATCATTTAAAGCCTCATGTGATGTTGCTTCAACCTATCACTTCACCTCCACTACCAGAGATTTTCTTACGTGAATCCAGTTTTATCCAGTTTCTCTGACATATTTCTTTTTTTTTTTTTTTTTGAGATGAAGTCTTGCTCTATTGCCCAGGTTGTAGTGCAGTGGCGTGATCTCAGCTCACCGCAAGCTCCACTTCCCAGGTTCACACCATTCTCCTGCCTCAGTCTCCCTAGTAGCTGGGACTACAGGCGCACATCGCCAAACCCGGCTAACTTTCTGTATTTTTAGTAGAGACAGGGTGTCACCATGTTAGCCAGGATGATCTCCATCTCCTCACTTTGTGATCCGCCCGCCTCGGCCTCCCAAAGCGCTGGGATTACAGGTGTGAGACACTGTGCCTTGTGACGTATTTAATTTCCAAAGAGAAGCAACTCACTGTTTCACATAAATTCTTATCCACCTAATACCCTGTTTTTCCCAGTGCCCTTCCATTTCTCTCCCGACTGCCTATTGATGTAGGTTCAAACTCCTCCCATATCATGCAAGGTTTATCTCAACATTATTGACAGAAGACTGACGAAGATACCATAAGAATGTCTTGTAGGTCAAGTAAAACTAAATGTTTAGACCTGCTGCAGTAAGAAATGAACACCATGTTGATATTATTAGTAATTAGGAATTGAGAAGTGGAGGTCAGGGGAGGATATTTATAGAGTTTGGGGTGTTAAAGACAAATGTACCAGGTGTATTAGTCCATTTTCATACTGCTATGAAGAAATACCCAAGACTAATTAATTTATAAAGAAAAAAGAGGTTTAATGGACTCACATGTCCACATGACTGGGGAGGCCTCACAATTATGGCAGAAGGGGAAGCAAACATGTCCTTCTTCACATGGTGGCAGCAAGGAGAAGTGCCAAGCAAAAGGGGAAAAGTCCCTTACGAAACTATGAGATCTCATGAGAACTCACTCCTTATCATGAGAACAGCATGGAGGTAACCACCCCCATAATTCAATTACCTCCCACTAGGTCCCTCCCATGTTATGTGGGGATTATGAGAACTACAATTCAAGATGAGATTTGCATGGGGAAACAGCCAAACCATATCACCAGATAATTAATGGTAAGATTTTATTTAGGCTATTGAAATAGAGAGAACTTACATTAATAAGGAACATCTCTAAGAGGAGGGAAAAAATGTGGAATTTTGATAGAGGTGAATACAGAAAGACATCAAAAGGAAGTCTTATCTGATGTACAAAGTCAGGGAGTTCTCTAAATATCTGAAGACAGAAAAGTCCTTTGTGGTTAGTTATTTATCAGAACATAAAAGCATATCTGTGTGGAGGGGTAAGGATGGAAGTAGGAGATAGTTTTCAAAAAACAAAAAGTAGGAGGACAGGGCTCAGATAAAGTTCAACAATGTCAGAATTCTGGGCTCAGTTGGGTTATGATGGTCTTCTAATGTGGAAAAATGGGTGGCTTTGAGCAAACTGTAATAACTTTATGATTGCTAGACAAAGCAAGGTGAAAGTCATGAATATAACCTTGATGAGTAAATTACTTTTGATAAAGAAGCTTTTTGCAATAATGAGCAAGTTATTTGTCTAGACAAATTGGTTTGCAGAAAATTTCTGATTCAAACAGTAATGTTAATTTATTGGCTTACAGCTTTACCTTCCTGCAAGAATTTTCTGGAACAAATAGGTAAATCATATTGACATGACAGAGATGGTCTCAGTTTTGAGTCCTGATGGTTAAGATATATGGATATAGGCAGTTTTTATTCTAAAACGTAACTTTTCCATAAATTTTAATGAAATTTTCCTATCTTCTTTTCCACCACAACCAAACTAAACTGTTGAATCCTTATAATAATTGTTTGGTGCATTATTATTTTCTTCCCATAAAAGCCACCTGTGTACTTGTCACTGTTCTGCACATTGGAACTCGAAGGATGAGAGTGGGTTTGGATATTTGCCTATTTTATAATGTTTTTTCAATGCTCCTTCTCCCTTCATTTGGCCTCCCTCTTTTACTCCTTCTCTCCTTTGTATACCATCTGAGCCCTTTTATATTCCCTTCATTATGTCCAAGTCGATGCCACTCTGCCTGAAAATCCAGTGTTCACCTAGACAAATATCTGCCTATGTTATTGTCTATCTAGAATTAGCTTTTCACTTGTCCCCCATCCAAGATATTTCCATGATTTACCATTCAGCAAAATTGTCTCTGGCAAGCCTTCTTTCCAATGAAATGAATACCCAAGGATAAATGTACAAACATTCAAGATTCTTTTGATGGATGGTCTTTCTATAGTCCAGAATAACAATAATGCTAGTAGTATTAATAATAATATTTTCAAACATTTGCATGACAAACAATAATGTTCAAGAATTGTCCATACCCATTTAGATTTTTCCAACAACATTGTTAGACAGGCCAGCAATTTGACAGAAAAAGAAACAAGATCAGAAGTCTTACATGACTTATATGATCTCACTCAACTAGTAAATAATAAATATCCAGAATTAAAAGGAAATCCCCTCATCTAGGTCCAATGGCCCAAACAGCCTTAGAGTAGCCAATCATTTATGCTCTGACAGCCCTGACTAGTGAAGTTAGTTTTAACTTGTAGTATTAAATCTATAACTAAGTCTTTAAATATAACAATAACGGTTGTTATATTTACTAATTTATTAAATTGGCACCAATGAATACCACCACTTACCATCTTGTAAAGGAATGAATGATTTCTACAGTTTCTATGTTTGCCTTTTGTATTGCATTTTTTTAGACATTATTCCACAGTGTTTGTTGTGTTTGCAGACACTTTCCACCTTGAATAATATTGTTGGTTCTGTGATTGTTTAATAAGAGATAACCTGCTAAAAGCACTGTATCTGGCATGTAAAGCACCTTGCATTACTATAATGTTAAATATTAATTATCATGCTGTTTAGATGCTAACAAACTTCAGTCCATGTTTTAAAACTTATTTTGCCTTCCAGGGCTTGTTAGTTTAATAAAAGTTTAACCAAACTGTTAAATGCCAACCTACATGAACATGAATATTAATGTTCTCAATACATCAAAATTCTGAAAGATCTGCACTTGGAAAAGTTTACTCCTTTAATATTTAAGCATTGTAATCTAGGTTTTGCATTTCCATTCCATGTCACCATAGATCTATTGATAAATTTAACAAATATTTACCATGTACCTACTTTCTGCAAGACAAAACAATTTATATGGTGTGAGATACAAATAAGGCAGATAAAACATAGATGTAATAGAATATAATACAGCTTAAAGAAATATCAGTGAAGGGGCAGCAGGGAAGTGGAGACTGGTAGACTACACCATGAGCATTGTGTTCACAGGATGGATAAAAAAAGACTTCATTGCGTTTTTTGATCTTTGTTGGTTTAAAGTCTGTTTTGTCAGAAACTAGGATTTTAACCCCTACTTTTTTCTGTTTTCCATTTTTTTGGTAGATTTTTCTCCATCCCTCTATTTTGAGCATATGTGTGTCCTTGCATGTGAGATGGGTCCCTTGAAGGCAGCATACCAATGGGTCTTGGTTCTTTATCCAGCCTGCTACTCTGTGTCTTTTAACTGGGGCATGTAGCACATTTACATTTAAGATTAGTGTTGATATGTGTGGATTTGATCCAGTCATAATGATGTTAGCTGGTAATTTTTCAGACTAGTTTATGTGGTTGCTTTATGGTGTCATTGGTCTATGTACTTCAGTGTGTTTTTGTAGTTTATGGTAATGGTATTTCCTTTCCATTTTTAGTACATCCTTCAGGAACTCTTATAAGGCAGGTCTGGTGGTAACAAATTTTGTCAACATTTGCTTGTTTGAAAATGATCTTATTTCTCCTTTGCTTATGAAGCTTAGTTTGGCCAGATAAGAAATTCTGGGTTGGAAATCCTTTAAGAATGTTGAATACTGACCCCCAGTTTCTTCTGGCTTATAGGGTTTCAGCTGTTAGTCTGATTGGCTTCCCTTTGTAGATGACCTGACCTTTCTCTCTAGATGCCTTTAATATTTTTTTGTTTTATTTCAACTTCAGGCAATCTGATAATTAAATACCTAGGAATACAACTAGCTAGGGAGGGGAAATATATCTACAAGGAGAAGTACAAACCACTGCTCAAATAAATCACAGATGACAGAAACAAATGAAAAAAAAATACATGCTGATGGATAGGAAGAGTCAATATCATCAAAATGGCCACAATGCCCAAAGCAATTTATAGATTCAATGCCATGCCTATTAAACTACCATCAACATTCTATACAGAACTAGACAAAACTATTTTAAAATTCATATAAAACCAGAAATGAGCCCAAAGAGCCAAGGCAATCCTCAGTAAAAAGAACAAAGCTGGAGGCATCACTACCTGATATCAAATATATTACAGGGCTGCAGTAACTAAACAGCATGGTACTGCTGGTACAAAAACAGACACATAGACCAACGGAATAGAAGAGCACCCAGAAATAAGACTACACCCACAACTATCTGATGTTTTACAAACTTGATAAAAACAGGCAATGGGGAAAGGACTCCCTATTCAACCAAAGGTCCTGGGATAATCGGCTAGCCATATGCAGAAGATTAAAACTGGGCCATTACCATATACAAAAATTAACCAAGATGGACTAAAGGCTTAAGTGTGAAACCCAAAACTATGAAAACCCTAGAAGACAGCCTAGGCAATACCATGCAGAACATAGGCATGGGCAAAGATTTCGTGACAAAGATATCAAAAGCAATTGTAACAAAAGCAAAAATTGACAAATGGGATCTAATTAAACTAAGGAGCTTCTACACAGCAAAATAAACTGTCATCAGCATGAACAGACAACCTACAGAATGGGAGAAAATTTTTGCAAATTTTGCTTCTGACAAGGGTCGAATATCCAGGATCTATAAGGAACTTAAACAAATTTGCAAGAAAGAAACAACCCATAAAGAAGTGGGCAGAGGACACAGACACTTTTCAAAAGAAGACATATATGTGACCAATAATCATATGAAAAAAAAGCTCAACATCATTGATCATTAGAGAAATGCAAACCAAAACCACAATGAAATAGCATCTCATACCAGTCATAATGGCTATTATTAAAAGTCAGAAAATACCAGATGCTGGTGAGGTTGTAGGAAAAAAGGAATGCTTATACACTGTCGGTGAGCATGTAAATTAGTTCTACTATTGTGGAAGACAGTGTGGCGATTCCTCAAAGATCTAAAGATAGAAATACCATTCAGTGCAGCAATCCTATTTCTGGGTATATGCCCAAAGGAATACAAATCATTCTATTATAAATACACACGCACACGTATGTTCATTGCAACAAAATTCAACATAGCAAAGACATGTAATCAACCTAAATGCTCATCAGTGAGAGACTGGATAAAGAAAATGTGGTACATATATACCATGGAATACTATGCAGCCATAAAAAATAATGATATTTATCCTTTGCAGGGACATGGATGGAACTAAAGGCCATTTTCCTTACTCAACTAACACAGGAACAGAAAACTAAATACCACATGTTCTCACTTATAACTAGGAGCTAAATGATGAGAACACATGGACACATAGAAGGGAACAACACACACTGGGACCTATTACAGGGTGGAGTATTTGGAGGAAGGAGAGGATCAGGAAAAATAACTAATGGGTACCAGGCTTAATACCTGGGTGAGAAATAATCTGTATAGCAAACCTCCATGACACAGGTTTACCCGTGTGACAAACCTGCACTTGTACCCCGAACTTAAAATAAAAATTAGAAAAGACTTCACAGATATCATTGGAATAGTTGAGTGACATGGTAAATTGTTGTTTTTTGTACTCCTAAGCCTTGCTAAGTTTCAGCACTTCTAAGACTGCCTTTACGCCTATGAAAGACAGTGCACAGTGCTAGAAAATGGAGATTCAGATATAAATTGTCCTGGTTACAGCTAATGCTCAAATTGCATAATGATTTGGTAAATGGTACAAAGTGAAAAAAGTCTAACTGAAATATGAATATACAGAGGAAAGGATCATTAGTGCCTGCTGAAGGGATCCTTTACTTGTGTTTTAAAGAATTAGTGGGTGATTCATAGATAGTAGTTAACAGAATCAAAGCTTCATAGGTTGATTCTAATGCTTCTACCATTTATTACTTCTATCACACTCCAGACAAGGAAATGCCTGAATTGTGTTCCTCAAGGTTTCTAGCTATCTGGATTGTCTTGCAATCTAAGAAATTCAAGCTCTCCTTCTGAATTAATATGTCATTAAATTTTAAAATTTTTCTCATTTATAGTATAGAGAAAGTGACTTTTTGGTACTGTATACATACAATTTTGAGAGTATCACTTATTTTCCCTTTCACATTGTTTTATTCTTTCATTGTGTAGTTCTATGATGTGATTAAGACTATTTTCATTACTCTATAAATAATATCCCACCCTTTTTGTTTAGATTTGGAAAGCCAAAATAGAAACCAAAAAAATTGGATGTGGGTATCTGTTTAGACATCTGTCATGTTATTTTCCTTTAATGAATATTACAATTTATCCATATTTCAGTTGTGTACTCTCTGAATGTTAAATCTATTCTTTAAATTACTTTTTTGCATTATAAATACTCTATTGTTTTGGTCTATATGAATCTAATCACACATTTGTACTTAATTTTGTTCATAATGAAAATTTATCTCATTTGTCATCATAGTAGTGAACTCTTATCATGTCTCCATGATAAGAGATGACAGTACAGCTTTTTGGAGACAGAGGCTGTGAGCTTGAAATTCCTGATCTACCACTAATCATAAGACATAGAACATTCTATTTCTCATTTTTCTTATTGTGAACTAATGTCAATAATTAGAGTTAAGTATTGTATGTTCACACATTTAGTGAATGCTCATTATGTGTTAAGTGTAGGCAATACAAAGACAGTCTACAAAAAACTTAAGTCTTTAAGACTTATAGTCATAAGGTATTATTACGTTAGCAGTGGAGGAAACACATCTCCCTTCCTAGATCCGTCACTGACTGGGGCCTGTTAATTGAACTGACGAAATACAGATTAACAAAATAAAATCATATCAATTTTATTTGATGTTATATTTTAGTTTTTATGTCTATACAGAGGCTTTTATATAAAAGAAACACAGACGCTGAAGAAATAGGTAGGCCCAGAAGCTTGTAGATCATTTTAACAAAGAGTGAACCTTGTGGATATGTGACAAGACAAAGAAAAAAGGGGTTTAAGCTAGGGTCGCTATTATTAGTTAAGTGTAGGATCACCTATATAGTTTTAAATCCTAAGTTTTCTTTCTATTCAATCATGCTGTGAGTTTTTATTGAAGGGGAAGTTAACAGACAGCCATTGACATTTTGAGTGGAATGGTCAGAATATATACTGTCAACATGATATTTTAAAAGTATTTGGGAGACTCTGGAAAACATAATAGAACTTTTAGTGTACCTAATCTAAATAAGCTGGTTCCACTACACTGGAGACCTGGATATCAAAAAGCAAATAAAAAGTGACTTTCAGAGAAGAGAGAAATGTAAAAGGAAGAGGAGCATACATTTTCCACTTTGAGGTACATGGCACAAGGAAGATTCCAGACAAAATAGTAACTTGCCTCGGTAGAACAAACATGAAGGCAAATATTAAAATTTATTGTTTATAGATCCTATAAAAAGGCAAAAGCTATAGCCACGTTTTTTAAACTGATAAAATAAAGATACTGTTAAGGATACTGATTGTTATTTTAATCCCTTCTTACAGAAAAGCTGTGATTGTAGATTCTATATTGTGACACTTGAGGAAGGTCTTAATATTGTCCTTAATCTGCTTGGGCAGGAAGAATGCATTATTCTGATCTCAGTAACATATTTGCAATAAACAATGATGGCAAAGAAATAAGAATCTCTAGTTGTACAGTGGTTATTGAGCCAATATTTCTGGAATGGGAACTTCCAATAAGGCAGCAAACATGGAAATTTCTGTGTATCAGGAATCTCTAGATATATACTATTTGAGGGAAAACTCACATATGCCTAAAACATTTGGCTGGTGCCATTTAGTTTGGAAGAAACAAAGCCTTGGATTGATTTAATAGCAACAGTATATCAAAAGAGAAAAGAAATAGTATTATGGAATTCAAGGTTGATTTCAAATGAATTTATCTGTTGTGGTAGAGTTGGGCATAATTACGGAATTTGTCTGAAAAGCATTTTTTATCAAAATCTATTTGGAGTTTGTATAGTGTGAGAGAGAGAATGTGTGTGTGTCTGTGTGTGTGTGTGTGTGTGTGTGTGTGTGTGTGTGTGTGTGTTTCCTAGCTTAATTTTCTTAATGGAACATTTGTTGAGATGATTGTGAATATGGCTAAGCTACAGGCAATACTTAAAAGTTTAATGATCTGAACTGACCAATCAAGAAAAACAAGTAATTATGGGATCCTTCATCTGAGGATGAGAAAAACTCTTTCATTATGATTGTATCTAGAGACTGCAGCAAGATAGGCTTTCAGAGAGTGTCCGTGTTGTAGGGTGGGGAGGTTTTAGGCTAAGCGAAGACAGTAACAAAAACAATAGAAATACAATATAATCTGTAATTTCTTGGTCAGATCTCTTACTTTTGACAGTGGGATATATAAAAGAGCTGTTGACTGACAAGATTGGTTGGCTTCACATTTTTAAAACAGTTCATACATAGTTGTTAAATTTTCCCCTATGCAATTAAAGGGTCCCACTCATAGTATTTGAGAAGTGTCATCCCTCTCAAAGTGAGGATTATTCTCCACTGTGCCACTTTGTATATGACAAAGTTCACACAAGACAGAATTATTTTTCTAGGTTATCCCCTGGTATATTCTGTTTGTGATAAATGTAGAAATTTAATGTCAACATATCATTATTTTATTGATTTATATGATCAAATTTCTTGGTTTAAACCTATGTGCATATATAAAATATGTAAGTATGTAAAACCAAGTAAAATATATAAAACTATGTACATATTGTGTATTATATATACTATAAGGGGAATAACTGTTTATAACCAAATGTCTAAGTAAGCATCAAAATGATTATAAAGAAAACATTTGTTAAGTAGTGATATGCAGTCCATTGGGAATGCAATGAGATAAAATGTTGCTGTTCCTTTATTTGAGGTGTCTAAAAGAACAGTGTATTCACTAATAAATTATGTCTTCATATTTGCTTCTTTCTTCTCCTTTCCAGAAGGCCTCTAG
Organism: Rhinopithecus bieti; assembly: GCF_001698545.2. Taxonomy (NCBI): domain Eukaryota; kingdom Metazoa; phylum Chordata; class Mammalia; order Primates; family Cercopithecidae; genus Rhinopithecus; species Rhinopithecus bieti. The sequence continues at coordinate 892,567 of NW_016813124.1, forward strand.
TGAAAAAAGAAAATAGAGTATTAAATTTTGCATGCAAATTTTTAGTAGTTTGCAAATGACTGAGGGCAATTCTGCCTATTAAACTATTTTATTCCCACTACTGGTATTTTAGGATGTTGAACATCCAGTTTATGTTGAAATATACAGCTACACTTTTATATTACCAAGATTTACCATATTATGTGGTTGTCAAAATCTGAATATTTCTTTTTTATAAGATATTTAAAGAAATATTCTATTAATATGTGTGCTCTTGTCACATAGTCTTATAGTGTTATATTGGAAGCTGAATATTTAATGAAAGCATAACAAGATGTGAAGCATGTATTAAACACATTAACATTTCCTCTTTGCTTTTGTTATATTTTTATACCATTTTTTTTTGATTTAGAAACATACTGATGAATGTAATGCATTATAACATTTTTCACAGGTGGAGATTCAAGTGTACACCTATGATATGCCATAAATTTCTAGAATTAATTGCTTAATTCAATAGAGGATAGGGAAGAAGTTTAATATAATCTCATTTAATTTTAAGCAATTGTATTTTAAGAGATACTTCTGGTGACAAATTGGTTATTTTATATATTTCATCATTTTATTTTATGAACTAAATCAAATATTATAAAATTGAATTTACTCTTAAAGATTTAGATTTACCCTTTACTTTGTTGCCTTTCAATACATTCAGTGTACAAAAAGGAATTATAGGTAGCTTGTTAAATATCCATGTTTATGCTTATAGCTAGTGTATATTTGCTGACCATGATATCAAGGTCCCAGAAAGTAAACATAAATAACTCATCTCATATCTAAGTCAATATATCAGTTATTTCATGTAGCAGTTGTTGAATAAATATGCCTAAAACCTAAGAACAGTCTATATATTTTAGATATCTCCTGATCATTGGGCTCTATGCCAAATGATTGAAATTAGGATAATTTAGGTTTGGAATGTCCTAAAAGAGCAAATCATAAGGGATGAGAATATTTTAAAGTTCCCTGAAGAAAGTTTCTCCCAGAATATTTTAGGATGCTTTTCTTCTCCATGAGTCCAAATCCTTCCATGTATTTTAGGATTAAGTTGTATCTTCTCCATGAAATCTCCAACAGCTATATACCACATGAATCTTGTTTTTCTTTATATAGCTCTTGTACTTACACATTGAACTAGTTTTTTTTCTTAATTACATATTGCTTTGGACTTTTGTAAAAGTTTGACATCATGATGTTTTATTTGCTTCAAAAAGCACAGTTCCTGAAAATGATTCATTTTGGGAGAAATATTTTAAAAAATTCCAGAGGCTATTCCCAGGTGGTAATGGTACTGAGTATTATAGCCACCAAATTAGGTATTTTATATGGTAATTTAAAATTTTCCATGTAGTCACTTTTAAGTATATTTAATTTTTCTTTTAAGGATGTTTATATTGAAGATTTTATCAGTATTGATTAATTTGTTAATTTGAGAAATATTTATAAAGCATCTTCTATCTACCAGCCATATTATACAAGATAGGGGCTTTTATGGAGTATGCATCCTACTGGAAGGAGTCAGATGATATACAGAGTTAATAAAGAAGTAAACAGAACATTATCAAGTGATAATGAGTACTATGTAGAAAATTTAAGCAAGGTGACATGATAGGAAGTGGCTGACCGCTTCATATTGGATGGTCAAGGAAGTCTTCTGGGAGGGGTCTTGTGGGACATTCAAATTAATAATGGAAGGAGCTGGCCAAATATAGACCAAGGGGACAAGCATTCTAAATACTGGAACCAAGTAGTCCTAAGTGGAGGATGTTAATTGGTGAAGGAGAGTACAAGAGGAGACTTGTGAGGCAGCAATCGGGAGTCATGTCAGGATGGGCTTTGTAAGCCAGGGTCGGTTTTTCAGTTTTATTCTGAATGCAATGGGAAACCCTTGGAAAGTTTAACTCAAGAGGGAGCATTGTCACAGGATTCACATTTTTAAAAATAAATATTTTTTCAAAACATTTTCATACTATTTGCCTTTATAATCATTATCTTTAATAGCTACAAAATATATCATGACATGTAATTTAAGCATTTATGTTTTGGGGTACTTAGGCTATTTCGAATATTCCCTACTTATATATTATTTTCAGAAAGTATAATATAGGTAATGATGTGGTCAATATCTTTATGTAAATAGATTTCTTCTTCTTTTTCTTCTTTTAGGTATTGGGGGTAGTTCTCGAATAGGGTCATGGGTAAAAGGAATAAAAATATCTTTTTTCAAGTACTTGATACATCCTGCTAAATGACCTTCTAAATGATGGTACCAATACAATTTATTGTAGGGTTAACAACTTTAGAAATCATTTAAAAATCTTGTTAATTTAATAAGCAAAAATCCCATGATTACATTAGTACATATCTAACTTAAGATAAAAAATATTGCTTAAAGCTGTATAAACTCTAAATTATCTCAGTTTATATGTATACATTTTACCTGTTATCAATTGCTATTTACCTTATTCTAACCTGCTATACTGGTCTAATTATAATACACTGTGCTGTTTTAAGATCTTGGAAAGCAGCCTGAATCTTGGCAATGTAAATCTAAGAAAGACTTTTATAGATTTTTCTCAGAGCCTCAGGGATAGGATAATTTGGCATAAAGCTAGTCACTTTAGGGATAGCAGCTTACAAGTGTGAGCCAAGACCCTATCTATTGGTGAGTCCCTAATGTTTTTGTTGTTTTTGTTTCTGTTTTGCCTTTCTTTACCAGTAGTTTCATGCCAGAATGAGGGAATAATACAGTACTGTTTGGCTCCATGGATGTGAAACAGAAGCCCACACTTAATTGACAAAGTGATCACATTAGTAATTTACCTGTCCACTACAGTGCTCAATTGTCAGAAAAGAATCTTCTAATTAGCAATTCTTATTGCTAAAAAGTTCTGTCAGTCTTTCAAATAGTAGTGAGTACATTGATTGCATTATTTACTAACCTCTTTGCTATTGCCACAGATTTCTTATCTGTAGTCAACTGTACTGAATTTGTGTTAACATTCTGAAGTAATTTTCAAATCCGTACACTCTAACCTTTAAGGCACCCTTTAAACAATATATTCCTTATCATTTAAACATTTCATATGGGTAAGCATTTCCTACCCAACTGTATCACAAGCTCCTTGAGTATATAAAATATGTATTTGTTCATAATTTATGTTTTCTAAACCATATCATACTTAGTAGGTGTTCAGTAAATAGCCGTTGATTGTGCAATGGTTATAAAATATGAAATATATATATACACACACTATATACATACATATGTATATAGCATAAGTATCTCTGATTATTTACTGGGATGCATATTGTAGATAACCCTGAGAGATTAGAAATGATAATTCTTAATTACTTGTTGAGAAAGGAGCACAACCTTGCCTAGTTATTAGTGTCATACTTGGCTTATGGTTTCTGAGCGACAGGATTCTTAGTGGAAAATTTTACCTTCTCTTGAATGTTTGAGATCACAACTGAATTGACTTTCAAAAACGAAAAAGTGTCTTCATTCCTCTTAATTCTCTGTTTAAACTTTAACTTTTAAGAAGCCATTTTGAAGAACTGTTGCACTGATGCAGCCAAGCCAGAGAAGAGCAGACTCCAGAGCTAAGCATATTGTCTCTGAGTAGCCAGTGACTCACTTCAGCATTTATTAATGGGATCAGCACCATACAGTATAAGGGGAGGTAGTGATAACAGCTTGTCTTTTGCTTCCTCCTTGGCACACATTCACCAAGAAAGTAAGGTTCAAACAATGGAGAAGCTTTTGAAGCAACAAATATTTAAAAAATATTTTGAAAAGTCGTGAAGACTATTAAAATAAAAAACTGAAATAGGAGTCAGGTTCTACTGGAGCCTCTACTACCTGTTGTTTATGATTATTGGGAATTTTTTACCTACCCATACCTCAGTTTCCTCATCTGTCAGATGACTATAATACCCTAATTACCTCAGAATACTATAAAAATGTAAGATTCTTTAGGTTGGAATTCTGTCTAAGATAATATACCTTAAAAAATAGCTCTTAAGCTAATAGTTTATAAAATAGTAAAAGTTACACTTTTGATTTCAGATGATGGGAGTTGTACTCCAGGTGGAAAGCTATTATAGATTTCTGTATGAAATTGCTACTGCCATTTAAAATTGACATCATTTTGCTGAATGCCAAATCTATAACAACAAAAAAAAAAATCTCAGGAAAGCAGACCCTGGACTATGGGGAATAAAGTTATTTTTGAAAAACGTCTCGTTTCTCTGAAGTCACAGAACTATCTTACAAACTTTTCTTCTATATATCTTAACTGTTTTTAGAATAGTAGCAATTCACTTGACTTCTCTAATCTCTTATCCCTTATTTATTGGCGTTAACATTAATGGGGATAATTTTCAGACGGTTTTAGCAGTCTCAGTCTTAGAAATAGTTCAGGAAAGGTCATACTGCTCTCTGCACGGCAGGCAGCACAAACAGAATGACAAAATGTTTATACTGACAAAACCTAGAAATGGGACCAAAGCTGTACCTTAATTCAGGGTTTACACCAGCTCATTGTCAGTTTTGAAAGTATTTATGGAAATGTACATAAAAGTGTTTAAGGAGCATCTTCATCCACTGGGGCTGCTATAACAACATACCATAGACTAAGCAGCTTATAAACAACAGAAATCTATTTCCCAGATTTGGAGGCTTGGAATTCCAAGATCAAGGTGCCTACTGATTTGGTGTCTGGTGAGGGCTCATTTCTTGATTCATGGGTGAGGACCTTCTAGCTGGTTCCTCACCTGGTAGAGGGGATGAAAAGAGATTCCTTGAGCCTATTTTTGAAGAGCACTAATCTCAGTCATGAGGACTGTACCCTCTTGACCCAATCACTTCCCTAGGAGTCCCCCTTTCCAAGCCATTACCTTGAAGGTTAGGATTTTAATTTATGAATTTTGGGGAACACAAACATTCAGAACACAGATAAGAGTTTCTCCCCAGAAGGAAATGAACCTAAATATGTAATAAGTGTGTATGAATACATCTGTACAGTCGTTCTCTAAGACTAGAGAGCAAAGACTGAGCCTCGATATATTTCTCAACACAAAATTTGCTGTAAATAACTCCTATAAAATATCCTATGGAAAATACATGCTCATTATATTTCTTTTTCATCTACCAAATTTACTTCAAAATTTCTGTTCTTTTAATTTATTTTCATTTTTTATTTTTGTGGGTACATAGTAGATGTATGTATTTATGGGTTACATGAGATATTTTGATACATGCATGCAGTGTATAATAATCACATCAGGGTAAATCACCTCAAGCATTTCTCCTTTGTGGTTAAACACAATCCAATTAAACTCTTTTAGTTATTATAAAATGTACAATTAAATTATTTTTGACTATAGTCACCCCATTGTGCTTGCAAATTCTAGGTCTTATTCATTCTTTCTGTTTTTTTGTACCCATTTACCCTCCCCACTTTCCCCCAATTCCCAACTACCATTACCAGCTTCTGGTAACGATCCTTCTACTCTTTATCTCCGAGAGTTCAATTATGTTAATTTTTAGTTCCCACAAATAAGTGAGAACACATGAAGTTCGTCTTTCTGTGCCTGGCTTATTTCACACAGCACAGCAACCCCCATTTCCATCAATATTGTTTGGTTCCCTTTTCTCCACATCCTTGCCAGCATTTGTTTTTGCCTGACTTTTGTATAACCGCCATTTTACCTAAGGTGGTATGATACCACGTTGTAGTTTTGATTTGCATTTCTCTGATGATTAATGATATTGAGCACCTTTTAATATACTTGTTGGCCATTTGCATATCTTCTTTTGAAAAATGTCTAATCAGGGCCCGGCGCAGTGGCTCACGCCTATAATCCCAGCACTTTGGGAGGCCGAGGTAGGCGGATCACGAGGTCAGGAGATCAAGACCTTCCTTGCCAACATGGTGAAACCCCGTCTCTACTAAAAATAGGAAAAATTTAGCCAGGCGTGGTGCCGGGCGCCTGTAGTCCCAGCTACTAGGGAGGCTGAGGCAGGAGAATGGCGTGAACCTGGGAGGCAGAGCTTGCAGTGAACCGAGATTGAGCCACTGCACTCCAGCCTGGGCACTGAGGGAGACTCTGTCTGAAAATAAAAGAAAGAAAGAAAAATGTCTAATCAGGTCTTTTGCCATTTTTTAAATCAGGTTGTTAGATTTTTCTTCCTATAGATTTGTTTGAGCTCCTTATATATTCTGGTTGTTAATCCCTTGTCAGATGGATAGTTTGCAAATATTTTCTCTCAATCTGTGGGTTGTCTCTTCACTTTGTTGTTTCCTTTGCTGTGTAGAAGTTTAACGTGATGCAATCTCATTTGTCCATTTTTGCTTTGTCTGTGCTTGTGGGGTATTACTCAAGATATCTTTGCCCTGTCTAATGTCCTGGAGAATTTCTGCAAAGTTTTCTTTTAGCAGTTTCATAGTTGGAAGTCTCAGATTTAAGTCTTTAATCCATTTGAATTTGATTTGTGTATATGATGAGAGAAAGGGGTCTAGTTTCATTCTTCTGCCTGTGGATATCCAGTTTTCCCAGAATCATTTATTGGAAGACACTGCCCTTTCCCCAATGTATATTCTTGACAACGTTGTTGAAAATGAGTTTACTGTATATGTATGAGTTTATCACTGGGTTCTCTTTTCTGTTCCACTGATCTTTGTTTCTATTTTTATGCCAATACCATAATGTTTTGGTTACTATAACTCTGTAGTATAATTTAAAGTTACATAATGTGGTTCTTCCAGTTTTGTTCTTTTTGCTTAGAATACCTTTGGCTTTTCGGGTCTTTTGTGACCCCATATAAATTTTAGGATTTTTTGTTCTATTTATGTGAAGAGTATTATTGGTATTTTGGTAGGGATTACATTAAATCTGTAGATTGCTTTGGGTAGTATGGACATTTTAACAATTTTGATTTTTTTCAATACATGAACATGGAATATCTTTTTTTATTTTTTGTTGTCCTCTTCAATTTCTTGCATCAGTATTTTATAGTTTTCATGGTAGAGATCTTTCACTTCTTTGGTTATAATAATTCCTGGATATTAATTTTACTTGTAGCTATTGTAAGTGGAATTACTTTCTTGATTGCTTTTTCAAATTGTTTGCTGATGGCATATAGAAATGCTACTAATTTTTGTATGTTAGTTATTTATTGTGCAATTTTTTTAAAATTTATTCATTCTAATTTTTTTTGGCTGGAGTGTTTAGGTTTTTCCAAATATATGATCATATCAACTGCAAACAAGGATAATTTGACTTCCTTCTTTCCAATTTGGATTCACTATATTTTTTTTTCTTGTCTGATTGCTCTAACTAGGACCAGTACTAAGTTCCAAAACAGTGCTGAACATGGGCATCCTTGTCTTTTCCCACATCTCATAGGAAAGGCTTTAGGTTTTTCCCCAATCAGTATGATATTATCTATGAGTCTGTCATATATGGCTTTTATTATGTCGAGATATGTTTTTCTATGCCCAGTTTCTTGGGGTTTTTTTTATCATGAAGGGATGTTGAATTTTATTAAATGCTTTTTCAGCATCAATTGAAACGATCATATGATTTTTGTCCTTCATCCTGTTGAAGTGGTGTACCACATTGATTGATTTGGATACGTTGCACCAATCTTGTATCACTTGGATGAACCCCCACTTGGTCATGATGAATGATCTTTTTACTGTGTTGAATATGATTTGCTAGTATTTTGTTGTGGATTATCGCATCATTATTCATCAGTGATATTGGCTTATAGTTTCCTTTCTTTTTTTATATGTCTTTGTCTGGTTTTGGTATCGGGGTAATATTGGCCTCGTATAATGAATTTGGAAGCATTCCTTCCTCTTTCATTTTTCAGAAAAGTTTAAGTAGCATTGATATCAGATGTTCTTTAAATGTTTGGTAGAATTCAGCAGTAAAGCCATGGAGTCCAAGGCTTTTCTTTGCAGGGACTCTTTTTTATTACAGCTTTGATGTCTTTACTTGTTTGTCTGTTCAGGTTTTGAATTTCTTCATGATTCAATCTTTGTAGGCTGTATGTGTCTAGGAATTTATTCACTTCTTCTAGATTTCCCAATGTAGTGGCGTAGTTGCTCATAGTAGCCACTAATGATCCTATGAATTTCTGCAGTATTACTTACAATGTCTCCTTTTTAATCTCTGATTTCATTTATGTGGATCTTCTCTCATTTTTTCTTACTTAATCTGGCTAAAGGTTTGACAATTTTTATCTTTTCAAAAAAACAACTTTTGTTTCAATGATCTTTTGTCTTGTTTTCATTTTAATTTCAATTTTGTTTTCAGTTTTGGGTTTGCTTTGATCTTTCTTTTCTAATTCTTTCAGATGCATCATTAGGTCGTTTTTTTGTTTTCTTCTTCTTTTTTGATGTCGGCACTTGGAGCTATAAATTTCCCTCTTAGTACTTCTTTCACTGTATCCCCTGGTTTGTTTCAAGAAAGTTTTGTTTGCAGTGCCACTATCTCAGCTCACTGCAACCTGTGCCTCCCGGGTTCAAGCGATTCTCCTACCTCAGCCTCCCTAGTAGCTGAGATTACAGGCATGCGCCATCACGCCCAGCTAATTTTTGTGTTTTTAGTAGAGTAGCAATTTTGTATTTTTGTATTTTATCTACCACCTCTGTAGATCTCATAAACATGCAAGCCCTACCAGATTAAGGCCCTACACTTATGACTTAATTTCACCTTTATCCTCCCCTCATAGACCTTCTCTAAATACAGTCATTTTGGGAGTTAAGGCTTTAACATATGACTTTTAGAAGGGAACACAATTCAGTCCGTAGCACTTTAAGTGAAATCATACAGGGTATCTTTTTTTGTGTGATTAGGTTATTTCACAGCATAATGTAGACTTTAACATTTGATGTGTTAAGTTTGAAGTAACTATTTGACATCCAAGTGAGATGTCAAGGTGGCAGTGGTGGGAGGACATACTAAATAATCATTCGTGTGCTTTTTTTGTCTATCTGCAAAATGCCAAATTCAACACAAAGTCTCAGATCAAATTAGTCTGTATTTGATCTGAGTCTGTATTTCAGAGTGATTTCAGTTCCCGATGTGGGAAAGAGAGAATTTCCCAGATAAATTTTGAAATCTGACTTTTTTGGAATCCCAGTATAGGGTTAAAGAGTCAAGAATACCAGATTTAGAAACTATGGTGGAAATGTTGGTCTTATCACCACCTGAGTGACCATAGATGATTTACTTAATCTCTTTTAGCAACGATAGCTTTAAAGCAGATTGAAGGTAATTATAAAGATATTGTATATGAAAACACCTGGTGAACTAAAATAAGTATTTAGAATTACAGTAAGAACTACAATAAGTATTTGTTAAATCTAAATGTATTTTATGTATTATGTACATATTATGTATATGTTATTTGACATATTTTTAAATGGTAGTTCACTGCTGTTTGGATATATTTTACCTCTTTTGTTTTCAGTTATACCACTATTTTGATACTATTTTTTCTCGTTTTACCATCACAGATTTATCTTGATTCTATTTATATTTTATTTATTTAAAAACATCTAAGATTTAATATAATGATTCATCCTACTTCCTTTCTGTAATTATGTAGTTTAGAAATTGTGTGTAAATCCGGAATTTTATAAGAAAAAATATAACTTTTAGGAAATTAAAAAATGTTTGATAGAAAATTTCTTGATACTAAATGAACAAGTATGTAATGGTTATTCTATGATTTCTTAGGCATAGATAATTATCTTTTACTCAGCCTAACCCCAATTAAAAAACGTCTTCTCTAATATTGTGTAAGGAATATAAAAGGAATATAATCTTGAAAAGATTTGACTTTCTAAATATGATCATTCTACATCTTAAAAGGCAGGAGAAAATATAGTTTTAAGGAGATTTGGTAGAAAGGATTGTCAAAAATATAGGAGGGGTGTGTGTGTGTGTGATGGTTATGTAGTGGTAATGATAATTTATAATAATTACAGTATGTAATAAGTGCTTTACATTGATGAGTGCTTTTATATTTTATATAACTTAGCATTATTTCATTTATTCTCTTCAGTCTTCTAATATTATGAATATATTCCTTTTTTACATTTGGGAAATTCAAGGCTTCAAGAAGTGAAGCAAGTGCCCTATGGTCACACTGCTAAAGAGAAGCATCATTGCTTTTTAAGGAAGAATGCAAAATTGTCCATCTCATCTGCAGTCATGGCTTTGATTGTTCTTTTATATTTATCTCAAGCAACTGCTTTTCACAAGATATTTTGTGATAACTGTACATACTTATTGACTTCCTACAGATGCCTAATGGGATTCATAGTTTACTTGAAAGCAGGATTTGCCCAGCAAGAAATTAAGAAAGAATGTTTTTTAAAATTGTTATGATTCATAAAACTACCTGAAGTCAACTTCAAACTTCCTGCACTTTGGCACTCCGAGTCTAATTATGTTCAGGTCTAAGCCTACTCTAAACTAGATGGTGTTTGTGTAGTTCTTCTCTTCTTGACCATTTTGTCCCAGTGGGAGAATTACATAATAAGTGGATTGATCTCAGTTTTACAAACTCTTATAAGTACCTATTTTATTGTGCTGACCAATATAGGGGCAATAGAAAGATAGATAAAAAAAAAATTATCTGCCTTCAAAAACATGTAGGAGGAGAGGCAGAAAAAATACAAAAGTGAACTAAGTTAAAACAGTGATATAAGTGAAAGACTTCTTAGTACATTCTGACCAAGGTAATGGCGCTTACAACTGGTGCAAAGAAATCTAAACATGCAAGGATTAGCACTGGGGTGTGAGCCATGGGAGTATTTGGGTGTCCTATACACAGCGCTCCTTGAATACAATGGTGGCCCACAAAGGTCTAAATGGGCTCACTCCAGCAAAGCTATTCAGAGGATAGCAGTTATTTTGGCCCAGGCTTTTAAGATTATGCGATGATGCTGTCATCTGTCAGACTTGGACATATTACTGCTGATGGTGTTATTTCCTCTGCCTGATTTCTCACTCTCAGCACTTAACCTGCTTGAAATGGTAATGTGTGGTGATATGCCATCCACATCCTTTTGCCCTTCTGTTTGCCAAGTCTGCATTTTCAATTCTTTTCTCCCTGTGCCCTCCTAAAATTAAACAAATTACCTCTAAAAAACCTGAGAGCACCTACCTGATTTACAACTGCCCTCTAACTCTGGTCACAGAGAGGACAGCAAACTTTTCCCTGGTATCTAGTGAATGATGCTAATATGCAAAATAATTTGAATTGTTTCTTTGCTTCTGGTTTAGTTTTATAAAAATGTCTGATTTTTTTTAAAGGAATGTACTAAACTGCTTCATCTACAGAAGATTTAATTTAAATATTTCATTAAGCATATTTGCAGCCTGAGAGAGTTAATATGGATTTGAAAATCAGTTAGATTTTTTTCAGTTAATTTTTTTAATGCCTGGCAGCTGGAATACATCACTGACATGCTGACACCATATTATTTAAAATAGCTTTGCCTGTGAGCCTAAGAGAAGCTTTTTAAGACAAACCTCAAGAAGGCTGGTGAAATAATAGCTGAAGTTATGTTATGTCAGCCAGTTCCTCAGCATGGAATAGCATTGTGAGGCCAGAGTTGTTATCCTTCACTGAGACATAAAATCTATATCTTGATTCTTTTGGTCATTTAAGGTCCTATGGGAATTGTACCCAGAAGGAATGTTCTTTTATTCCAGTGTGTTGACCAAAGGTCAAGCTGGATGGGACAGTCATATCTTTTCAATGTGTTCAAGGTTTCATTTACATATGATTAGAGTACAGTTTTTGGAAAGGCTCTGGATTTGTCATTCTATAAATAGTTTGCAATTTGTGAAGAAGTAGGTTTAGCTGCTGGAGTGACCAATATCAAATCTACTAAAAAAGTGACAATGTGGCAAAGGAATCCATGGAGTCTTTTAATCTAACAAATTATTTTTAACTTCCATTTCTTTTACATTGAAAAGGTAATTTTAGTTTGGGTGATTAATCAGCAGCTTAACAGCTCTTTCACTATAAGTTGAGGAACTTATTCCTTGTTCCCTTAGCTAAATGGTAGGAAAAATCTTTAGGCCAGCGGTGGAAGTTGAAGAGAGCAACAATCTAAGTTAGAAACTTCTGCCTGCCATTCCATTTACTATTCTTATGTCTATAGGGGATAACAAAGCTTTTAGTCTGTAAAATGGAATAAAAATAACTCATACAATTGCATTATGATCTAATATGATGTCCACTTGTAAATGATAGGTCCTTACATAATTGCCTCCTTGGACTAAGTGAGGTGGTCCATATTTAACATATTTTGATAATACATTGATAGTTGCCTAGAAAATGCACAAACACACAAACCATGTAAGCAAGAATGTTCCTGAATTATAATCATAAAATGGATGGTGTTTTGCTTTCAGTCTTGGCCCACCATCTTTTGGCTCTTTCTTCTCTCCTGGTGTCCTGCTGGTGAGTTGGGTTGTCAATTTAAGTGTCCCTTACCCCAGCAGAGGCCTCATGCTGTTGTACCATTTCCAAAATCTCTGTAAGAGACCCTGTTTTTCCTAACAAAGTGGCAGTTTCTCTTATCTGTTCTCTCCCCAGTGGTATATGCATTTTTGATGGTCCCAAATCTATTTCACAACTCTAAATACCCAATTTCTCCACTGTTAGGCATTTCTTCAATTGTGAATATTTCAGAAACTGGGCCATATCCGTTACATGGTTTGTTTATTTCCTATGTCCAAACAAAAGCCTTTTTTTTTGTTGTTGTTGAGATGGAATCTCTCTCTGTCCCCCAGGCTGGAGTGCAGTGGTGCAATCTTGGCTCACTGCAACCTTCGCCTCCCAGGTTTAAGTGATTGTCCTACCTCAGCCTCTCGAGTAGCTGAGATTACAGGTGCATGCCACCACACCCAGCAAATTTTTGTACTTTTAATAAAGACGGGGTTTTGCCATGTGGGCCAGGCTGGTCTTGAACTCCTGACCTCAGGTGATCCACCTCCCTTGGTCTCCCAAAGGGCTGGAATTACAGGCATGAGCCATCGTGCCAGGCCACAAAAGCCCTTGTAAAGTCTTTTTTCATACTATATCTTACAATCAAGGGAGTCTTAGAATTGGGAACACATAATGTATAGTTCAGAGGGAATTTTAAAAATGTAACATTTCACGCCTGTAATCCCAGCACTTTGGGAGGCTGAAGCGGGTGGATCATGAGGTCAGGAGATCAAGACCATCCTGGCTAACACGGTGAAACCCCGTCTCTACTAAACATACGAAAAAATTAGCCAGATGTGGTGGCAGACGACTGTAGTCCCAGCTACTCAGGAGGCTGAGGCAGGAGAATGGCATGAGCCCGGCAGGCGGAGGTTGCAGTGAGCCGAGATCGTGCCACTGCACTCCAGCCTGGGTGACAGAGCGAGATTTTGCCTCAAAAAAAAAAAAAAAGTAACATTTATTTTTTGGAGAGGTGCTTCATTTACAGAAATACAAAAGTAATAAGCAAATAGACAATGGAAAGTTTTTCTTCTAAACCCATTCCTCACACCAGTGTTTCTCCCCAGAGGCAAATGGCATTTGTACGTATTAGAGCATACAGACTTTTATTTTTAATGTTTGAAATGCAAATGTTATCTTACAGAATATTTCTGCGCATTATTTTTTATGTAAAAAAATGTATCTGGGAGATTGTTCATTATCAGTGTGTAAACAGATTCATTTTTCTTTCTAAAGACTATAATTTCATTATATGTGTGCAATCTAACTTATTTAAATTTTGTAGAATTCGTATTTTTTTCCTCAGTATTAGGCACCAGATTCCTCACATCCTTCAAGACACAGTCCATATTCAAACAAACTTGACAAAGGTTTTTGGGAATAAATATAAAAGTCACTGTATGTGTCTTTTATGTATAAAGGCATTTATAATAATTTTTCTGAGTAATATCAGTTCATCATTAATTTTTTATATGTTTATCCTTTTTTTTATATATTATAGAAGCTAGCTATTTGTGAAATGATTTGTAAATATTTTTCCAGGTTTTCATTTATGTTTGTGTATGGTAATTTTGTCATACAGAAAAGTTATAATTTTATGTAGTAGGACTAATTAATTTTTTTTATCTTCTGGGTTTGTGTCATATTCAAACATGTCTTTTTCATTCTGAGGTTGTTAAAATTATCTTCCATTGTTCCCACTACAATTTTATGATTTGGATTTTTACATTTTAAAGATGGATTCATCTGGAATTATTGTGGTGTAAGATACCATAGAGTAGGTACTATTTTATTACTTTAGTGGAGGTTTTTATTTAGATGCAACAGTTTGGTTGAAATGTGAATATTTTCTAATGTTTTAAAAGAACAAACCTGTTTTTATTGTTACACAAAGTCTTAAGTGGAGAGAGAAAAAATGAAAAAATCTGTCTTCTTCCATCTTGTGACTACTGGTGAGGGATCTTAAATTGGTCAGAGAAGAGGAAGAGGAAATGAAGGTCAGTTGTTGAGGAAGTAGAGAAGACACCAGCTAGAAGCTGGAGAAAAAATAAGAGCAAATATTTTCTTGTTTCTCTATTTTTCTCTTAGAGATTGATCTTTAAAGCACTCATTAGTGCATAATGAAATTTTAAATCTAATAAAAGTATTTCAAATATAAAAGAACATTTTCTATATCTGATAACAAGATTAAGGTTGTATAAATTAACAGAAGAGAGATAAGAATTAGAGGGTGTTTTCAATTTGGCAATGCTACTTGTGTAGAATAGAAGATGAGCAATTTTCACTAAAGCTGAAAATACTTTTGTTAACATACAGTAAGTAGGTTTTAAATCTTTGAAGAAACCCTGAGAAATTGGAGATTTTGAAAACCCCATATTATGGGTTGAATTTTTCTCCTCACTCTGTCACCCAGCCTGGAGTGCAGTGGCATGATCTCGACTCACTGCAAACTCCGCCTCCTGCATTCAAGCAATCCTCCTGCCTCTACCTCCCGAGTAGATGAGACTACAGGTGTGTGTCTTAACACCCCGCTAATTTTTGTATTTTTGGTAGAGACACAGTTTCGCCATGTTGGCAAGGCTGGTCTCGAACTCCTGACCTCAAGTAATCTACCTGCCTTGGCCTCCCAGAGTGCTGGGATTACTGGTGTGAGCCACCGTGCCCGGCCCTGAAAATTTCTATTTTATGATAAGATGAAATCTGGTTTTCTTCCCATACCCAATTTAATCTTTAATAAAGGCATTGAAAGTTATATATATTAATTTTTAATTTTTTTTTACTATTTTGGAGATATTTTGTTTATGAGAAGCTCATTAGATGTTGGCATTTAGAATAACTTAAATAAACTTCTAGTATAAAATAGGAGAAAAAGTCAGTAATCATAACCTCTTATTTCCTATCAAAGATTATTAGAAGACATCTGTAATGCATCATTCAATATGGGGTATTGGGTTCACATGTTGGCATAAAAATACAAGTTAAATAAATGAAGAATACATGGCACACACAGTAAATAAATATTGGCAAAAAATTACAGATGTATAGTTTGTTACAACTAGATCTGGTGATGCAATATGATAAAATTTAAAAGACCCATGGAATCCTAAAAGGACAAATTTAGAAGTAGTTTAATTCCCATGCATTAATGTGGTTTGTGAGCTGGATATATCAATATAATACATAAAAAAGAGCATTGCATTTGAAGTGAAAAGTTCTGGGATTAAATCTCAGTTCTATTAATTTGGAGGCCTTAATTGTCTAATTTGCAAAACACTCTATTTTGCTAGGAGAGTTTCCCTGCTGTGGGCTATTTTGGCAAGCTGCTAAGTCCTACATAGACCCAGTCTCAAAAATTGTGTTTTAAATGCTTCAGTTAAAATGCACAGGGTTACAAGGAAAGCAATGATATTAAACTGCAATTACCTAAGTAACATACAAATTTGCATTTTTGCAATATATAGGCTTTTTAAAATTAACACATTAAATGATAAAAGTCAGCAAAGTGTCTCATAACTGCAATATATCCAAATTAGTAATAATTTCAATTGATATTTCAATGTTTTGGCAATAACTGAAATATAATATGAAAACATCTGATTTTATTTGGTTACAAAGTTACAAGTACTACTAATATTGTAACAAATGTTATTCGGTTCCTGGCCTATTTCATAATTGAATGGAATGTTGATTTCAGTTAGAAGCAAGTGAAAATAAAGATGCTTGTT
>NW_016813124.1:908948-939261 GCF_001698545.2 Rhinopithecus bieti
TTTTTTTTTTCTTTATTATTTTTTTTTTTTTTTTTTTTTTTTTTTCTGGTTCACCAAGTTCACAGATCTGAAATTCTTTCTGTGGATCTCGGGATAAGAACCCTTGGGCATTAGGATCTTTAGATTGTTTTCTCAGTTTCAAATGTAATGATTTATCCATGATCCTTCAATTGTTTACATGTTCACATTGCCTAGGACCACATCTATAAAGTTCTAAACTAAAAATGTTATAACAAAATTTTGTCAAATTACCTCCAGCTAACAAAATAACACAATTCTCCTCACTACCATTAGTTAGAAATTAAAGTTTAATTTTTCACTAGTTTTAATGAACATTTCTTAACAAATAAAAAGGTGACCTACCTACCATCGAAGACTGCCTATGTTACTCAGAAGTTCCCCAAAGAAACAAAATCAATAGGATCTATCTTGCTATAGACTAAATGTTTGTGTCCCCTCAAAATTCATATGTTGAAGACAAAAATAGCATGTTAATGTTATTTGCAGGTTGAGCCTTTGGAAAGTACATAGGTCATGAGGATGGAGCCCCAGTGAATGGAATTAATGCCCTTATAAAAAGAGAGGTAGATACAAGATCTCTCTCTTTTTCTGCTCGTCATCATGTAAGGATACCATGGGAAAACTGGCATCTGCAAACCAGGAAGAAGGCCTTCTCTAGAACTTACCGTGATGGCACCTTGATGAACTTCCCAGACTCCAGAGTCATTAAAAATATATTTCTGTTGTTTAAGCCACCTGTTATGGCATTCGGTTATAGCTGCCCAGACTAACCAATACACACATACACACACACACGCACTTTATGTATAAATACATTAATAACATATAATTATGATAATATATAACTATATGAATTTGTGTGTGTGTGTGTGTGTTTGTATTTGTATGTATAAGGAGATTTATTATAAGAATTTGGCTCACCAAGTTATGATGGCTGACAAGCCCAGAGATCTGTGGTTGGAAAGATACAGAACTAAGAGAGACAGTAGTGTAGTACTAGTCTGAGTTTGAAGGTCTGAGCACCAGGAAAGCTATTAAGTTTCAGTCCAAAAGCCAACAGGCTTGACACCCTTATAAAGCTTATTTTTGGGGGGTTCTGAACCAAAGAAAGGAAAAGACCAATGTTCTAGTTCAAGGCGGTCAGACAGAAGGAGTTCTCCCACTCCCCTTTCTTGTGGGAAGGTCATTCAGGTCTTCAGCTGACGAGATGAGGGGCGTCCACATTGAGGAGGGCAATCTGCTTTACTCGGTCTGTCAATTCAATGTTAATTTCATCTAATAACACTCTCATAGACACACTCAGAATGATGTTTGACCACATATCTGGGCATCCCATGGCCCAGCCAAGTTGACACTTAAAATTAACCATCACACTGCCCTATAGCAAAAAATCATTTTTTAAACATCATTGGTATCATTGTAATAATTGGTACATTAGTATACTGTAAAAACCAGAAAAACAGTGAAATAAATTATTTCTACAAAATTGAACTTACAAAACTATAACTGAAATGACAGTGACTTAATTTTACTATGGTATATAGACTATGGTATTTTTATTTTGAACGTTACACTTTTCTTGCCGTTCAAGTAAATAATCAACTTAGATTTCCTATACATGTAGAGTAAATGCTTATGTACGCAGGAGAAAACAGAATGTGGGGAAATAAAACATTTGAATTATTAAACAGATTTTTAAAATACTTTTAGAAACTGGTCAATGTGTCCTGGCATCACTATTTAACTAATGCAAATATTGACTTACTTTTTTGTTATCTCACTTACATGATCATTTGCTATGAAGTTTTGCCTTTCAGCTTAAAATTGTACTTGCAACGAGCATGCAGGTTTAGGAGTGAGGTAGTGATTTCATTTCAGGTCTTCTATTGACTTGTGGGTGGAAAATTAAGCTAGTGACATAACCATGGTCCTTGCCTGAACTTGCTCATTTTATGAACTGGAATAAAAAGTCTTGTTATCAAACATTAAATATGAGGCATTTTGAACTCCTTGGATGAAATTCTTAATATGAATTTTCTCAGCCTTGTAAATAAATTTAAAAAATTAATTGACCTGCACAAATTTGTTGCCAACCTCCCCTCTTCCATGGTGCTTAACTTCTAGTAAAATGAAGAAAATTAACATTTCTTCCTACTTGTCTCTCAGATATTAATGCGTATGAGGGTTTAGTAGATCAATGTCTGTTACCTCACATGGATCTATCATAATCCACTGAAGTGCTGTGAGCAAAAACAATTCACATTAGGATTGAATATAGATGTACGATCCCTTCAGGTCTGTGAATTTGGCCTTAAATTCATTACCTTAAAGTAATGAATAATGAAGATTTAGAGAATAGTGTTTCTATGCCAGGAATGTTTTTCTCTTAAGGGAAATCCCTAGATAAAATGACCTGGGGGTAAAAAACTTCTCAAATCTGCAAATTGGGTTCCTGGCTTTTGGGTAACCTGGGCAACTTGGGCTATCTGACTTTTTAACGTTGAAGCTAGTTAGACACAAACGCATGAAAGGACAAAATGAACACAGGCTTGAGGGGAACATGATACTTCCCCTCATCACTGGTTAAATTAGAGAAGGAAGTAAAGAATGAGGTAGACGTAGAAAGAGAGAGGAGGAGAGAAGGTTGTGTGTGGAGTGGGGATGGGGTGGGGGAATGGTGAATTAAGCCCTCTGCAAGGCCATCAGAGAAACTCTGGGTTCAGTAGGTGAGAAACAAGCTCCAGGAGTATTCCTCAGGAAACTGTGTTGTCCCTGAAGCCCCCATCTTGGTTTGGCTTTCTTGAAGCATTTTCCCCCTCTTTTGGCTTATGACCATTAGGCGACTCAAAAGTTAAGTGCTCCCAGCATGGGTCATGCAACCCTTTTTTTCTGTATGCTTTCCCCTCTCCATAAATAGTCCACATTTAGCATCAGATACGTAGTTTAATAGATCTTAACCCTCAAAATAAAATTGTAAGATATTTCTAGATAATGCTCACTCTGTTGACATCTTAGTTGGTTTATCCCCCACCCGACCCCGCCCCACCCCAAAAAAGGTTTTATATGGCAGAGGCAGCAATATAAACCTTTAGGGGAAAAAAATTAGACTTTTAAATAAATAGGCAAGGCAGAGCAAACTATAGTAGGAAGAATGCAGAAATATTTGGGGGAGTGTAATCTTGAAAGCTGAATGCTGCCCTTTTGATTTGCCTGAACAATACAAAACATGTAAATATGTACTTAAGAGAACCATGGAAATGGAATGCAATGAAAATATTGAAGCTATATGATAGTGTGTCCAGAATTGGTGGGTTCTTGGTCTCACTGACTTCAAGAATGAAGCTGTGGACCCTCGTGGTGAGTGTTACAGTTCTTAAACATGGTGTGTCTGGAATTTGTTCCTTCAGACGTTCAAATGTGTCTACAGCTTAATCCTTCTGGTGGGTTCATGGTCTCGCTCTCAGGAGTGAAGCTGCAAACCTTCGTGGTATTATAGCTCTTAAAGGCAGCGTGTCTGGAGTTGTTCTTCCTGGTGGGTTCGTGTTCTCGCTGGCTTCAAGAGTGAAGCCGCAGACCTTCAGGGTGAGTGTTACAGCTAATAACAGCAGCGTGTACCCAAAGAGTGAGCAGCAACAAGATTTATAGCAAACAGCAAAAGAACAAGGATCCCACAAGGTAGAAACAGACCCCAGAGGATTGGCACTGGCTAGTTAGGGCAGTCTGCTTTTATTCCCTTATCTGGCCCCACCTACATCCTGCTGATTGGTCCATTTTACAGAGAGCTGATTGGTCCACTTTACAGAGAGCTGATTGGTCTGTTTTGACAGAGTGCTGATTGGTACCCTTGCAATCCTTGAGCTAGACACAGAGTCACAGAGTGCTAGTTAGCTAGATACAGAGTTAGCTAGATACAGAGTACCAATTGGTGCGTTTACAAACCTTGAGCTAGACACAGAGTACTGATTGGTGCATTTACAATCGTTGAGCTAGACACAGAGTCGCAGAGTGCTAGTCCTCCAAGTCTCCACTAGGTTAGTTAGATACAGAGTACCAATTGGTGTATTCACAAACCCTGAGCTAGACAGAGTGCTAATTGTTGTATTTACAAACCCTGAGCTAGACACAGAGTGCCGATTGGTGCACATACGATCTTCCCCCTAGATATAAAAGTTCTCCACGTCCCCATCCAGTTCAGGAGGCCAGCTGGATCCTGCACCAGGGCTGCAGGTGGAGCTGCCCACCAGTCCCAAGCCAGGCCTGCACTCTTCAGCCCTTGGGCTGTCCATGGGATCTGGCGCCAGGGAGCAGGGGGCGGTGCCCGTCTGGGAGGCTCTGGAAGGAAGCCCACCGTAGGGGGAGGAGCTCAGACATGGCAGGTTGCAGGTCCCGAGCCCTGCCCCGCCGGGAGGCAGCCAAATCTCCCGAGAATTTGAGTACAGTGCCGGCAGGCCGGCACTGCTGGGGGACCCGGCACAACTGCGGCAGCTGCTGGCCTGGGTGCTAAGACCCTCACTGCCCTGGGCCGTAGGTGCAGGCCGGCTGCTCCGTGTGCAGGGCCCGCCCAGCCCGCGCTGCAGGAACTCACACTGGCCCGCCAGCGCAGCCCTGGTTCCCACTGGCGCCTCTCCCTCCACACCTACCTACAAGCACAAGGAGGAGGTTGCGGTCCCAGTCATCCCAGAGAGGGGCTCCCAGTGCTGTGGCAGGTTGAAGGAAGGTGTGGAGGGAGAGGCGCAGGTGGGAACGGGGGCCATGCCCGCCGCTCACAGGCCACTGTGAGTTCCAGTGGGCACGGGCACGGGCTCCTCAGGCCCGCATTGCTGGCCCAGGGCATTGAGGGGCTTAGCACCCAGGCCAGCAGCTGCGGAGGTTGCGCTGGGTCCCCCAGCACTGCCGGCCCTCATGCACTGCTCTCAAGTTCTCCCGGGCCTCAGCTGCCTCCCTGCGGGACAGAGCTCGGGACCTGCAGCCTGCCATGTCTGAGCCCCTCCACTCTGCGGTGGGTACCTCCATGGCCCCAGCCTCCCCGACGAGTGCCGCCGTCTGCATTGTGGTGCCCAATCCCATCAGCCACCCAAGGGTTGAGGAGTGCAGGCACAGGGTGCAGGACTGGTGGGCAGCTTGGCCTGCAGCCCGGGTGGGGGATCCACTAGGTGCAGCCAGCTGGGCCCCTGAGTTTAGTAGGGACTTGGAGAACCTTTATGTCTAGCTAAGGGATTGTAAACACACCAATCAGTACTCTGTGACTAGCTCAAGGTTTGTAAATACACCAATCGGTACTCTGTATCTAGCTAATCTAGTGGGGACTTGGAGAACTTTTCCATCTAGCACTCTGTGTCTAGCTCAGATATTGTAAATGCACTAGTCAGCACTCTGTGTCTAGCTCAGGGTTTGACAATACACCAGTCAGCACTGTGTGTCTAGCTCAGGGTTTGTAAATACACCAATCAGCACCCTGTGTCTAGCTCAAGGTTTGTAAATACACCAATCAGTACTCTGTATCTAGCCAACCTAGTGGGGACTTGGAGGACTTTTCTGTCTAGCACTCTGTGTCTAGCTCAGGGATTGTAAACGCACCAATCAGCACTCTGTCAAAACGGACCAATCAACACTCTGTAAAATGGACCAATCAGCTCTCCATAAAATGGACCAACCAGCAGGATGTGGGTGGGGCCAGATAAGGGAATAAAAGCAGTCTGCCTGAGCCAATCACTGGCAACCTGCTGGGGTCCCATTCTTTGTTCTTTAATTCTTTACAGTAAATCTTGCCACTACTCACTGTTTGGGTTCACAGTGGTATTTATGAGATGTAACACTCACCATGAGGGTCTGCACCTTCACTCTTGAAGTCAGCGAGACCACGAACCCACCAGAAGGAACAAATTCTGGACTACCATCTGTAAGAACTGTAACACTCATTGGGAGGGTCAGCAGTTTCATTCTTGAAGTCAGTAAGACCAAGAACCCACCAATTCCAGACACAATAGTAGCTATAGCAAGAACAGAGAGACTAGAAGAGAACTCACAGTGGCTTCAAAAATAAGAGGCTGAGGCTAAACCAGAATTGTGCTCTATGTAACTGTTAGAGTAAACAAATGTTGCCAGCAGCTGGGCTCAGTAGTCCCAGCTGTTCAGGAGGTTGAGGTAGGAGGATTGCTTAAATGCAGAAGGTCAAGCTCAGCCTGGGCAATATTTGGCAACATAGTGAGACATCATCTTGAAAATAAAAATAAGAATTGCAAGGATTGATTGGAGTGGAGTCATTTGTGCAATCTTAGAAACACGCATATGTGAGAAACTAACACCTTTTGTCAGAGGGCAGCTATTATGTAACTAAATGTTTATATAACTAATTGTGACAATGAAAATATCAAATGTTAAACTTAAATACAATGTTTATTAAAAAAATTTAATAGGCATATATTGTAGAATTTGAAATTGTTAATTTTGACTGTGCCATTTTCTGTTGAGAAAAAAAATTTCGATCTAAGGGGCATGGCTGAGCATTTGTGAATGTTAAGAATTAACGTATGAAAAATGAAGTTGAAGCCAAACTATATTTTCATTTATGTTGATTAGGATGCTTTTGCTGTCTTGAAAAGACATACATGTTACTTCATTAAAGAGAAAGTAGGTCATTTAAAATGATTTTACTTTCATTAGTCAGGCATCTGGAGAAAGTAAAAACCAGATCTTATCATATCCTCATTTAATGACAAAATGGTGCAACAATCTCGGTTTTGCAAATTCAAATGCCTCTGGCCCTATTCAGTAAACCTGAATGAGTAGAGCAGACTGAATGTGAGGCACTAGTGATCGATGTTAATAAATGTCTTGCCTCCCCTAGGCATTCAAATTCAACTTAAAAACAAACAACAACAACAACAACAACAACAAAAACCTAGCTAAACAAATACCTCCAGAGGTACTTGGGATTTATAACATGATATAAAGTAGTTTGTTTTTTATGATCTAGTGCTTAAGACTAGCTCTTCTTTGGGACTATTCAAGACCCTCCTTATACTGTCCCAGCTTAAAATAAAACCCCAGGAGTCTTAAGCCAGAGGAATGTGTCAGAAAATGAAAAAGGATTACCCCTTTTCGAAAATTCAGCTTTGAAAAGAAGCCAATTGGTGGTGAGGGGTGGAGGTCACCATAAAAAGGATTAAGTTGCTACTGATTAGACTGTATGGTAAAAACATTAGTTTTCTATTTCCAAAGTGGTTAATCAGTCAAGATAGTTGTAAACACATTAAACAGAAACACTGCCTTGCCTGACTTGCTTGTAAAGGTTCATACTGGCTTTCCATTTTAATTCATGTTTAATTTTGTTGCAAAGATCTTTCCATTAGATATTCAAAGAAACTAGATAGTTATTGAAACATTATTATATGTTTATAACATCTAGCACTGTAGTTGAAAAAAGCTGGAATAACTAATTTTCTTAATATTACGCCACATATTTTCCAGTCTTTTGATAAATGTTAGCAAAAGACGAGATGATCTGCAAAGGAAAAGTGGGGGACTTTATTTACTATTAAAACAACACTCTCTAGACTAGGGAGGCACAGATTTTAGTATAAGTGAAAGTGTATTTTCTGAAGAACAAAGGGAGGTTCTAGCTTAAATAGGGAAAACTACCCCCTCAGTTCTCAATCAGGCCTGTTTATGCAAATGAAGGATTCAAACTTGTTTAGTTCTGATTGGTCAAAATAGTAGAGTACTGATTGGGTGTTTTCTATGTCCCCAGAACTCTCTGTCAAACTTTTGATTGGGTGTTTTCTATGCCCCAAACGAGAACTCTGTGTCAAACTTCTCTTTGAAAGGGCTGGTGAGGGGCGGTTTCTAGCTCATTTCTCTTGTGTCTGGTTACAGGAACTGTTCTGACTCAGGGTGTAAAGCAAATGTTTGTGGAGCTGCTTTTTCCAAGTATGCACGTGGCTACTTTTTCTTACTCTAGCAAGGCCACCTGCTTCTGTTTTTAAATTTAATTGTCCCTGTTAACCACAGGGACATCTATCTCCCCTGTAGAGCTTGAGTCTTATTTTACAGTTTTATTTTATATAGATTATATTTGAAAGTATATTTGAAATTATGTCATGCCAAAGAAGCATGAGAGGTTGAAAAATGGATGTCTTGACTCAGAGACAAACATGGATTGAGTACATACTTTATGTGCCTGTTACCACATGTGCTGTTCTTACATTTATTGCCTCATTTTCTCACAACTGCCCTGGAGATTGGTAGTCTTCCACGTTTTATAGTTGAGGCCACTGCATCTCAGATTTTTGAGAAATGTATTAAAAATACATTTTAATAAATATTAATTAAAAGACCTTTAGTTTTTTTTAGATGTTTGTTTTATTTTTGTAAAGCTACTGTCGTTTGTTTTGCATGCCAGCCAACTCTTAGTTTAAGAAATAATAGCCTATATCATCTTATATTACTCAGATCTTGCACTTAGCTGTGTGGTTCACTATGATCCACTGTAGTTGTTGGCCTGTAATCTTAAAACATCTAGGAATATGCTTTCAGGAAGAAATGGAGAAAATTTCTTCTCTAGTTTTTTATTTTTATTTTTATTTATTTATTTGTTATTTATTGAGATAGAGCCTTGCTCTTGTTGCCCAGCGTGGAGTGCAATGGTGCACTCTCAGCTCACTGCAACCTCTGCCTCCTGGGTTCAAACAAGTCTCCTGCCTCATCCTCCTGAATAGCTGGAATTACAAGCACCTGCCACCACACCCAGCTAATTTTTGTATTTTTAGCAGAGATGAGATTTCACCATGTTGGCCAGGCTGGTCTCAAACTCTTGACCTCAGGTAACCCGCCTGCCTCAGCCTCCCAAAGTGCTGGGATTACAGAAGTGAGCCACCATGCCTGGCCTCTTCTCTAGTTTTTAATAAACATTTTAAGAAGAACAGAATTATACCCTACAATGCATTCTTTAAGTTTATGGGAAAACTTATTTAAAAAAAACAAAATACTACACCTTTTTAGAGACTCAACATTTTTTTTTATATTATATACTTTATTATCAGAAAACTATGTGAAACATTTATTCACCAAAGAATAAATATCTTAGGGACATACTAAAAACAGCACTTTGCAATCGTTCAACATTTTTGCTATGTTCTCCTATTTAGTATTTCTTCCACCAGTTTTCTTGGTTTCTCCTGAATATGACATCCATAAACGCAATTAGTAATATACTTTATACGCTAGATATTCTTTTTTTTATTATTATACTTTAAGTTCTACGTACATGTGCATAACGTGTAGTTTGTCTACATAGTATACTTGCCATGTGGTGTGCTGCACCATCAACTCGTCAGCACCCCTCAATTCATCCATTTATATCAGGTATAATCCCAATGCAATCCTCCCCCCTTTTCTCTATTTCCCTTCCCCCTCCCCATGATACTCCGGTGTGTGATCTCTCTCTCCTTCCCGAGTCAAGTGATCTCATTGTTCGAGTTCCCACCTATGAGTGAGAACATGCTGGTGTTTGGTTTTCTTGTTTTGTGATAGTTTGCTAAGAATGATGGTTCCAGCTGCATCCATGTCCGTACAAAGACGCAAGCTCATCCTTTTTTATGGCTGCATAATTTCCATGGTGTATATTGTGCCACCATTTCTTAATCCAGTCATGTACAGATGGACATTTGGGTGATTCCAAGTCTTTGCTATTGTGAATAGTGCCGCAATAAAACATACAGTGGTGCATGCTGGTCTTTATGCAGCAATCGGACTTTTATCCTTTGGGATATATACCCAGTAGTAGGGATGGCTGGGTCATATGGGTTACATCTGGTTCTAGGATCCTTGAGGAATCACCATACTGTTTTCCATAATGGTTGAACTAGTTTACCAATCGGCCACCAACAGTGTAAAGAGTGTTCCTATTTCTCCACATCCTCTCCAGCACCTGTTGTTCTGACTTTTTAATGATTGCCTTCTAACTGGTGTGAGATGGTATCTCTTGTGGTTTTGATTTTGATTCTCTTGATGGCCACAAAGACTCAAACAATTTTACAAGAAAAACAAACAACCCCATCAAAAAGTGGGCAAAGGAACGAACAGCATTTCTCAAAAGAAGACATTCATACAGCCAACAGACACATAGAAAAGAGACTCAACATTCTTTTAAATATTGTCAGAGTCATCAGAGTTCAAATTAAACCTATGATAAAAAATGCTTTTGAAGCAACAACAGCAAGCAAAGCTTGAATTCTGGCCAGTGGTAGTTATGCTTCAGTGAGCGTCACAATCAAAGAGGAGAGTTACAATGCAGATTCCTGGGCTCTACCACCCATTAGGTAGGACAGTGTGGAGCCTAAGCATTTGCATTTTTAACAATCTCCAAGGCGACATTGATGCTTCTGATCTGTGGACCGTGTTTTGAGTAGTACTTATTTAGGGATGACCTGGGAAGCATAGTGTGTGTTAACAATTTAAATTATGTTTTTCAGAAAAATAATTTCAACTGTACCAGAAGAGCTCAGTGCCCAGAACCCAATATCAGTTCTATACAGATACAAGGTGATGCTGATTATTTCATCAACCATCTTGGCGTTCCCATCGTGCAGTTTGCTTATGAGGACATCAAAGCATTAGAGGTGATTGTTTCTAAAAAATGCAAAACACACACACACAATATAGCAGACCTGCAAAATTTGGTTTTATCCTGGCTATTCAATTTTCATATCAAATAGTTCACTATAGAAAAGAGGCTTCATTTAGAGAGTTATTCTTACTTTTCAGAGGCTTTGCAATAGTATTTGAAAACATCAGCTCTTTTGAAAAGTGTTGAATTCAGTTTACAAAGATTTATACTGTCACTCATATTTTCACACGGTGCTCTGCAACAAGAAATTTGCAGTAGTTGGATTAACATCAAAACATAATTGTAATCTTCAGTATTCACAGAAACAGATGACATGTGCAATAGATTCTCCTCTCCTTGCCCAAAGGAAAATGCATTTCATGTTCTGTATGTTAATATGAGTCTTGTGGATTAGCTACCCAAAGTTTGTCAATAGTTTGCCTGCTTAGAAAAGATAGCACTTTTTTTGTGAGGATGGAAGGATTTTTTTCCAAAGAATATCACAAAAGCATGATTCATCTTAATTAAGTCTCTGTTCATCCATCTTTTGGACTTTAGTCCTTCTAATCTTTCTCAGAATTATGTCTCAGGAAACTGTTTCTCTGTGGATCTAACCCTGTTGGGACATTTCACCTTATTTACAAATCATTTATGCATTATTCGGAGCTATTTGAAAACCTCTAGAGTGGCTTGCTTGAGGTAATTATTGCATTAACAAAATAATGGCTGAAAAGTACAGTAAAACCTGCCTTGCTCTTCAAATATAAATGTTCCTCAGAAGGGGTGCTTAAATTATGTTTGTATTAGCTCAACTTCAGATATGCAATATCTTAATTATTAACAGCTTTGAGTAATATTTGGCTTTATGTTTCTCTGCAACCACACAGAAAATATTTTAATTCTTATTTATTATGTGTCTAATTCATCTTGGTTTAGTTTTAAGACAAGAATTTAGGGAGAATAGTATAGCCTTGGGAATGAGACAGACTCTGACACTTACTAGACAAATTATTTAACACCTTTCAAAATGATTTTACAAATGAAGTACTTTGGTATATTTATGGACTCTATAGAGCTGTGGTGAGGATTAAATGAGACTATACATGTAGAGGGTTTAGCTAAGCTTGAGCAGATAATAAGACCCCATTATTGCAGTTATTATTGTCTGATTGTAAGTACAACATATGAATGAGCCACTTATTAGCAAGACTGATAATAGAATAATAGCAAGAGTAACTTCATATGAAATTGTTTGGGCAACAGCTCGTAGTGCTCCGATTAGTGCGTAGTTTGAATTTGATGCTCATCCTGATCATAAAATGGAGTAGACAGCTAGGCTAGATGTAGCTAGGATAAATAAAAGTCCCAGGTTAAAGTTGATTAGGGGGTTGGGTATAGGAAGAGGGGTTCATAGGAGAAGAGCAATGGAAAAGGCCAAGGCTGGTATGGTGATGTAGAGAATAGTAGTAGACGTTGAAGGTTTTAAAGGTTCTTTGGTGAAGAGTTTTTTTGCGTCAAGGGTTGTAGTAATCCATAAGGGCCAACGATATTGAGTCTTTTGTGTAATTGTATATAGCCTAATAATTTTCACTCAATGAGTGTGAGAAATGCTGTAGCCGCTAATGCAGATATAATGAGGAGTAGAAGGTTTGTTGTTGACATGATGTTAAGAAGAGGAGTTGAACCTCTGATTGTAAAGTTTTAAATTTTATGCGATTGCCGGGCTCTGCCATCTTAACAAACCCTGTTTTTGGGTTGGGTGTATGGTGTTTTGTTAGATTGAGATTAGGTCATCTATGGAATGAGGGCACTTTATGAAGTGGGCCCTATTTCTCTTATCCTTTCGTACAGGGAGAAATATAGAGTAGATAGAAAACGACCTGGATTGTTCCTGTCTGAACTCAGATCATGTAGGACTTTAATCATTAATCATTGAACAGAACAAACCCTTGATAGCGCTGCCACCATTAGGATGTCCTGATCCAACATCGAGGTCATAAACTGCTATTGGTCCGATATGGCCTCTAGAATAGATTGTGCTGTTATCAACTAGGTAACTGTTCCATTGGTCAAGTTATTGGATCAATTATAAGACGTCAGCTCGGCTTAGTCCCTTGGTAGGTCTGTAGCATAGCTTGTGTCGGAGGTTTAGTTATGCTCCGAGTCACCCCAACCAAAATTTTTAATGCAGGTGTAGTGGTTTAAGGTCGTAGACTTTATTGATTTTGGATTGGCTCTAAATAAATTAAAGCTCCATAGGGGTCTTCTCGTCTATTATTTCATGTCCCGCTCTTCACGGGCAGGTCAATTTCACTGTTGAAAGTAAGAGAACCAGTTGAACCCTCGTGGTGCCATTCATGTAGTCCCAATTTAAGGAACAAGTGATTATGCTACCTTTGCACAGTCCGGGTACCGTGGCCGTTAAACATGTGTCACTGGGCAGGCAGTGCCTCTAATACTAGTAATGCTGGAGGTGATGTTTTTGGTAAACAGGCAGGGTTGAGTTTGCCGAGTTCCTTTTACTTTTCTTAACCTTTCCTTAAAGCATGCCTGTGTTGGATTAACAGTACAAATAATACTGGCTTGTTTATATTTATTAATATTGGGCTGTTAAGCATCGGTGAAGTTTTTCGGTCTGATTTAGGCTTGTGCGGTGGAAAAAAATTCATGTTACTTATACTAGCATTGTTGCTTCTATGAAATGATAGATTAATCCAGTGTGATGTGAGGAGTTCAGCAGTATGCTTGGAATTTTTTAGATGATTGATGCTGAGCTTGAACGCTTTCTTAATTGATGGCTGCTTTTGGGCCAACTATGGGTATTGGATTTTTTACTCTCTACACAAGGTTTTTTCCTAACATCTAAAGAGCTGTCCCTCTTTAGACTAACAATTAACTTTACAGGGGGATTAAGTGATTCTTCAGGTAAACTTAAGGTTGAACTAAGATTCTATCTTGGATAACCAGCTGTCACCAGCCTCGGTAGGCTTGTCACCTCTACCCATAAATCTTCCCACTATTTTGCTACATAGAGGGGTGCGCTCTTTTAGCTGTTTTGGGGTAGCTCGTCTGGTTTCGGGGAATTTGGCTTTAGTTCTCTTTGCGAAATTGTCTCTAGTTAATTCATTATGCAGAAGGTATAGGGGTGAGTCCTTGCTATTTTATGCTTGGTTAATTTTTTTCATCTTTCCCTTATGGTACTGTGTCTATAGCGCCAGGATAAAATTTCTATCGCCTATACTTTTGTATTGGTAAATGATTTAGTATATGTTAATTTGATATTAGTGTTGATTAGATTTAGGGCTAGTGTTAGCTCAAGGCAATCAAATGGTATTGAGATCTTCTGGTTGTAAGTCGGATGCTTTATGTTAAGCTATGCCTTGATTTATCCCTATGCTTTATAACAAATGACCTTGTTGATACTGCTTTAGTGGAAGAATTTTTAAAATGGATTTGTCCCTTACAAAATGTGAATGCTTGAGATGAAATAATTTTGTATGAACTCTCTGAGGAACAGAGTAACCTTTGCTTTCTGTGTTAACCTATAATAGATATTGGTATACAGCTATTAAGAGAAATTTTAAATATTAAAAAAAGGTTTTACCCATGATGTAAAAATATTTGTCCTATGCCAATTAGTAAAGCAGGTAAGGAAATTAGAGCTTTTATATGAAGTTGCAGTTACAAATATATATGGAAAATAGATTGGTGGATTTGGAATTAGGAGGCCTGAAATTTTAAATCCCTTCATGTTAATGGTCCAGTTACATTGGTTTCTGGGCCTCTGCTTTTTTAAAAAAAATCTGTATCTTATTAAAAACAAAATAAGGATAGGTACAATGGTTCATGCCTGTAGTCCCAGCACTTTAGGAAGCCGAGACAGGCAGATTGCTTGAGCCCAGAAGTTTGATACCTGGGCAACACGGTGAAACCTTGTTTCTACAAAATAATACAAAAATTAGCTGGCTGTGTTTGCAGGTGCCTATAGTCCCAGCTACTGGGGGGTTAGGAGGGCTGTGATGGGAGGATCGCTGGAGTCCTGGAGGCAGAGGTTGCAGCGAGCCAAGATCACACCACTGCACTCCAGCCTGGGTGACAGAGTGAGACACTATCTCAAAACAAAAACAACAAAAACAGCAACAAAACAAACCCATAATATCTACCACTTATTGCTTATTTACCACTTATTGAGTACTTGCCATGCTAAGTATTTTATACCCCTTATATCATTTATTATTTAAAACATCACTATAAATTAGCTTTTATTATTAACTGTGTTCTGGCTGAGAATGAAATGGAATTTAAAGGCTAGTAGCTTATCCAAGGTCATAAAGGTAATAAATGGCCAAAACAGATGTTCATCGAAGATATGTTTAACAGTAAGCCTATGTTCTCAACTATTGTACTAAAGATTGCAAATTGGGAGCCCAAGGGCAAGAGATAGTCTATCAATATATTTTGTTTGACCTGTACATTATTGAAAAATTTAATTCCTTGAAGTATTGTATACTTTTTCTCCACGGAAACAGTCAACTAAATGGGCACTGCTCACTAGCCTGCCATGTTGTTTGTCCGACAGTGCAGTTAAGAAAAATATTTTCTTCAACACTTGTTTCTATCAAAGATTAGGAGATGAATACTCAAGTAAGGGTCACATGTCTCACCAGACTTGTGTCACTTATAGTATCTGTGTGGTCCCTGTAGGGACTGAGCTCATTATCTCCACACTCATTTTAGTAAAAGAGTTAAAGTGAATAATTTTATAGCTGCTTCCACTTTCAAAGTGGTATTTTCTAAAAGAGCTATTTTTATTATTATATCCACGGTTTTGAAGAAATTTTCTATTTGACACTTATTTGGGTGATTATAATGCAAACCTTCAAATTACTATCTATCTATATATATTTTGTCCAGCAAGGTTGATCATGGATCTATTATATTCAATTTCAACATCTGAATCATGATAATAGGTGGAAAATTGAACCGTAGGAAAATAAACTAGTGCAATAGAGGCCAATTTTTATGGACATGTCTATAAAACATGATACTTTTTTTTTTTTTATTATACTTTAAGTTCTAGGGTACATGTGCATAACGTGCAGGTTTGTTACATATGTATATTTGTGCCATGTTGGTGTGCTGCACCCATCAACTCGTCAGCACAAAACATGATACTTTTTAAATATCTATCCCCAATATTTCAAGCTATTCCACATTTGACACCAATGGCTTTTACCTGTAGTTTCTCTGAATGCAAATGTATTGCATAAAATTGCTTAAAGTCCCTTTGATCTTTAGCTTTTCTTGGTATCTATCCTCTAATTTTCCAATAATTAACTTTTACAAATGCATCGCAATCTATGGATTTGCCAAATATTAGAATGATTCCTTCTCATAAAATAGTGCCCTGTTAACTGAAACATCTCCAGTTGTAAGCTTCATTTAAATAAGGTTTTAGATTTATAAACACCATTGCACCTGTTGGGAGAAGCATTCTGTACAGATTAAATACAATGCAGAGATTGTCAAAAAGGAAAAGACAGATGCTTTCTGATTAAGAATGCAATATTTATGACAGTCTGGCGATCCAATGCACATTTCCTCTGTCACTTAGCAGCTGTTTTACATTTTTGTTTCAGATCAGTATATTTATTCTCTACAGGGCATGCCAGAGGGTCTTTCTTAGTATATCAAAAGAGCAATCCATGCCCTAGCAAGCTTCATATCACAAATTGAAGCTCTGATTCCTCGCTCTGTTTAACCTTATATTTTTTTTCTTTTCTGTTTGAAACATTCTATTTTAAACCCAATTTACCTCTATAGTAGAGCATTTAACATTTAAATAATAATGAGATAAAAGAGTATTATAGCTTTTATATAGCAGGAGTCATGGCATAATTGTTTCAATATCATTTAATAACCCAGGGACAGAAATTCAAGTAGCATAGGTATTTTGAAACTCTTACTATTTTTTTTTTAAACTAGATAACTCTGATACCAATTCTAATTTTTAAAGCAATATACAGCAACATATAATTATGCGTGTGTGTGTGTGTGTGTGTGCACGCGCATGTGTGTGAACTTTAACATTGAGGTAATTCTATGAGATAAAAGTAATAAAAGTAGTTCATTTGTGCAAACATAATGCAGATACAGTTTGACAATACACATATACACATGTCGGAACAGTGTAACTCATAGTTTATGTGCTGATTTTTCATGTTTTATTCTAAGTAGAATAATTTGTTACTTAAATAAGAGGTCAGTCTTTCATTACGTTTTCTATTTGGAACTGAGTCATGATCAATGTTAGGTTCACAGAAATAGTTCCAAAATCCATTAAAAGTTCTTGATTTAAGGAAACAAAATGGTTACATTTAGCTGTTTATAGGTTCAAGTGATGTTTTGCAGTATCTGATGAAATCCCTTTAATGTGGGTAACTACAAAATTTATACAAAGTCACTTAAGAATGAGATTTTACCTTTTCTACTTCAACATGTGCCAATTGAAAAAAAGATGAAAGGGGGTTCATTGGTGTCTCTAGATCATTATCTTTCTTTGTAACTTATTTTAAAAAAAAAATTTCTTAAAATATGGTATTTAGACATATGCTGTTATTATTTTCAGATCAGACTTGCTTCATTTAGTGCTGGGGTTCTCAACATTTTGGTCTAAAAATCCATTTACCCTCAAAAGTACCAAAGATTCCTCAAAACAGTTTTGATTATGTGTTAATACCTACATAGTAGAAACTAAAAGTGAGAAAAATGCATAATATTTATTTTAAAATTATTTCATAATATCAATAACTAAATTAGTATTACCTTATTATAATTATTATCAATATAAATAAATCTAATGC
Source organism: Rhinopithecus bieti (assembly GCF_001698545.2). Classification (NCBI taxonomy): domain Eukaryota; kingdom Metazoa; phylum Chordata; class Mammalia; order Primates; family Cercopithecidae; genus Rhinopithecus; species Rhinopithecus bieti. Next base: position 926,439 of record NW_016813124.1, read on the forward strand.
AAATTAATGAAAATAACTTATTGTATTTAAAATATTAACCAAGAGAAAAATATAAATGAGAAGAGTGATGTTATTTTACAGTTTCAAAAATCTCTTTAAGAAAGGCTGAATAGGCCGGGCGCAGTGACTCACGCCTATAATCCCTGCAGTTTGGGAGGCTGAGGCAGGCAGATCACCTGAGGTCAGGAGATTGGGACCAGCCCGATGAACGTGCTGAAACCCCATCTCTACTAAAAAATACAAAAATTAGCCAGGCGTGGTGGCAGGTGCCTGTAATCCCAGCTACTCAGGAGGCTGAGGCAGGAGAATAACTTGAACCCTGTGGGTGGAGGTTGTAGTGAGCCGAGATGGTGCCATTGCACTCCAGCCTGGGCAAGAGGGAGACTCTGTCTCAAAATGAATAAATAAATAAACAAAGCCTGAATACAAGACAACTGGATTTTCATACCTGTTCCTGCATTATATTTTATAACATGTTGCTTTATTGTAAAAGTATGAAGAAAAATCTGGTCCAATATTTTATTCATATAATAACAAGTATTTTTCTTTGGAGCTACACTGAAACTTAATGAGTGTTAGTTTCCTAAAGGTTAATATCGATGTGGAATCTGAATCCATCTTAATGAACTTTTTGTACTCCACACACTTGTGAATGCAGAGTGAAAATGAGAGTAAAAAAGGCATATAATGTTACTAGCATTATAAAAATAGTTTTGATCTCCTGATCCTTGAAGGTCTCTGGCCCACACTTAGAGGAATCCTTATTTGAGGAAATGGACTTGGTTAGACCAGTCTAGTTTATTTGTTGTGATGTCTGACAAGGCATTCAACTACATCTTATTCAAAGATTTGAGCTGTGATTCTATATAAAACTGTGTGTCTTTTCTGGGCATCTTTGAGTATTGCTATCCCATTCACCTTACAAACAGCATGAAGTAGAGAATAAAACACTCCCGTAAACTCTGGCTCTGCAAAGAATTCTGCTTCTTAAAGGCATTTCTTTAGAAGAGAAGGTTAAACCCCAATCAAAAATCAACAGTTATAGAGCACAATTGAAAACCTTGATTGTACAGTATATGAAATGCCTGTCACAAAGGAAGTGCTGTTAAAATTACTGTATGCTTCTAAGAAACTGAGGAATAAACACAAGAAGTTGAAATATGAGACAAATACTAAAAAAAAAAAAAATGGAGATACACTTAAAACTCAAATGGATAATTTAAAAGATCATACTTCAAATTGCCTAATATTTTGAAATGGCTACAAGGAGGACAGCTTTCCCTTAGCAGTTGTCCTTGCTTAGAATTCCAAATAAGAAGATTTGTTCTAAATGACTGTCATCATTGGATCAAAATATATAACATACATACTATATTTTAATTCTAATGCTGTTTTCAGTGATTATCTTGTGATCATCCTTGTTATGATGGAGACAGTTTTCTAATAAAGTCTTTTTAAAAATAATTTCAATAATACTACTTGCAGGTGGGTTTAATGATAAACCATGTTACAAAATTGACAGCAGTCAAGTTAAGAATATAGGACAACTTCAACATACTTTATTAACTGCTAACAGACATTTGTTATTTAGCCAGCAGTTATTAAGCACTTGCTGTGATCCAGGCACTGTGTTAGAAATACAAAGATGAATAAAACATGCCCCTCTTTCCCTCAAAGTGATCACAGTTTAGATTCAAACTCATTCATATAAACAATTACATAAAGTAGGTACAGTGGCGGTTCTTATCAATAACTTCCATTTAACCAACACACAGAACTAATTGACAGTTTCCACTCCTTTAAAACGTAATGGCCAATGATCAAAGATTTCTGAAGCTCATCAGAGTAAGACCCTTTCTGGAGTTTTGCACACTTGTGTTCTCTCAGGTTCAGTGATATGCTTGCCTGGAGTCAACTACATTCTCAAATGTATACAGATGCTACTCGACTTACCAATGGGGATACAGCCCAATAAACTCACCGTATGTTGACAACTTCATGTCTACAATGCATTTAACACACCTAACCTATCAAATATGTTACCTTAGCCTAGCCTATACTCAGAACTCTTTTGGTACAGTGGTCAATAAATTACATGATGTGTTCAACAGTTTATTATAAAATAGTCTTTGTGATACATTATTGAGCCCAGCATCAAGAGAGTATTGTGATGCATATCAAAAAGACCAAAATTCAAAATTTGAAGTATGCTTCCTACTGAATGTTTATCACTTTCACACTATCACAAAGTAAAAAAATTGTGAAGTCAAACCATCATAAGTTGGAGACTGTCTGTATATGCCCTCTGCAAATGCAATTGTTTTTCATGATTAGATAATGTAATTGTTACATAAGCTTGTGAATCATGAGTATGAAAGGAAAAACTTCTAAGAAACCTATATTTATGACAGTCTGAAAGGATGAGCTGCAAATAAAAAACCTGATGTTTGGGGAACCAGGCAACTATCAAAGACTGGAGGAAATTGATAGTAATCTGGATGCATTCTGAAATCAGTTTACTTCATGAGTATTTTTTAAAGTTTTATTTTAAACAAAAGGCAGTAATGCAGATAATGTATAGTGCAAGAAAAAAATCATAGAATTGTATTCAACAAGCCAACATTCAGAGAAAAAGCCTTGGCTTCGCTTCAAAATATTGGCCAATAAATATGCACTCACAGGTTTTTAATTCAAATACAATGTTTTACTTAATTTGATTTCTTTTTAAAAAACTGATTATATGAACTAGCTTCTAATTAATTAACCTGTCAACTAGTGGGACAAATCATGTTTGCCAAGAGGACTTCCAATTTACAGTAAAATGATAAAGGCAAGGTAGAGCAAGGAAAATTATATTTAACATACACTCGCAATGTTTGTGCCAGGCATTGTTTTCTTTTATACATGTTAACTCACTTAATTATTGTAGTTATAAAGTAGTAAGTAGCACCAATGAGGAAGGTACTATTGTTACTACTTTTTTTGTGTGTATTTTTTGTTTTTTGTTTTTTTGTGACGGACTCTGGCTCTGTCATCCAGGCTAGAGTGCATTGGTGCAATCTTAGCTCACTGCAACCTCCACCTCCCAGGTTCAAGCGATTCTCCTGCCTCAGCCTCCCGAGTAGCCAGGATTACAGGCATGCGTCACCACACCCAGCTAATTTTTATATTTTTAGTAGAGATGGGGTATTACCATGTTGCCCAGGCTAGTCTCGAACTCCTAACCTCAGTTCATCCACCCATCTTGTCCTCCCAAAGTGCTGGGATTACAGGTGTAAGCTACTACACCTGCCCTACTGTTATCACTTTTATTAAAGATGAGGAAACTGAGCACAAAGCAGTTATGAAAACTGGCCAAGGTCACCCATCTGTTAAATGATAGAATCAAGATTCTAACCTAACATTCTATCACCAGATTTCTGGACTCTTTTCTCTACTTTTATGCTGTTTCTCAGGGTTTTCTAGATAAAATGATGTACAGTCATGTGTCTCTAATGATGGAAATATGTTCTGAGAAATGTCATTAGGTGATTTTGTTGTATAAGCATCATGGAGTGTACTTACACAAAACTAGGTGGTATAGCCTCCTACACACCTAGGCTATATGGCATAGCCTATTCATCCTAGGCCGCAAACCTGCACAGCATGATACTGTAGACTGTACTGAATACTATAGACCATTATAATACAATGGTATTTGTGAATCTAAACATATAAAAAGTACAGTAAAGTATAATATAAAAGATAAAAAACAGTACACATGTATAGGGCACTTATTATGAATGGAGCTTGCAAGACTGGAAGTTTCTCTGGGTGAATGAGTGAGTGGTGAATGAATGTGAAGGCCTAGGACACTTCTGTGCACTGTTAAAGACTTAATAAACACTATACACATAGGCTGCACTAAATTTATTTTAAAATCTTTCTTTAGTAATAAATAACCTTAGTTTACTGTAACTTTTTTACTTTGTAAACTTTTTTTTTAACTTTTGACCCTTTTGTAATAACATTTAGCTTAAAACACAACACATTAAACAGCTGTACAAAAATATTTTCTTTCTTGCTATCCTTATTCTATAAGCTTTTTTCTATTTTTTATAAATTATTTATTTATGTATTTACTTTTAAAACTTTTTTGTTAAAAACTGAGACACAAACACACACAGTAACCTAGCCCTCCACAGCATAAGGATCTTCAAGACCTCACTAGGCCACAGGAACCTTTCAGTACCATTGTACTCTTCTGGGACTACCATAGCATATGCTATCCATCATTGACCAACATGTTATGCAAGACATGACTGGAATTCTAAAATACCTTTTATCTTCCACTAGATTCATAGTGCAGTATATTTTTCTAGTTTTCTATACAAAGGTCCTAAATGTTTTAGCTTTGGCCATTCTCAACTTTAAGTAACAGCTATAAATGGGTAATATTTCTTAGCTGAATTGAAAATAAACTGATAATTTATAAATACTGACAAGAACTAATGTTAATGTTTCCTTATAGTAGTTTGCTTATTGTTTTACAAAACAGAGCCTATAACTAGATTCTATGCATCTAAAAGTTTGTATTTCCAAAAAACATAAGTGGAATGAATTAAGGGCATTATAGGAAAATATGATAAAATCAACCTACTGTAATCATGAGTATTTAGTTTCCTAAATTAAAAAAAAAAAGATATGATGTTAGTTTTTCTTGTCTCTTCATTCCTTGGTAATTGTCCATGTAATGTAAAGGCTGACTGCTTTTATGCTGCCTTTGTTCTATCCCTTGTTTCCTAATTTTATTTCCAAGTTGATTTTGGAATATGATGAGATGAACAAGTTCATGTCTTCTAATTTTGATGACAATGCCACATTTCTTTGAGTAGAATGTTTTTAGATTAAAAATATTTGGAAACTAATTTAGATGATTTTTTAAAAATTTAAGATTAAAATGTTAAGAATAGTTTTGATACCCATATGCTCTAACAATAAACTCCAGTAAGAAATGACTCATCTGGAGCTCAAATAGCTGTGGATGATGACTATGGCCATAAATGAATTTCCATGCCCTATTCTTGAATCTCTACAACTTCATCTCATTTTAATTGCATTTGGAATGGCAGGTTTCTATGCCTGTTTCACAGCTTGCATACACAGAAACTTACCTTGTTTTTATTTTTTAAATAAGCAAATGTTTCTATGCAGACTACAAAGAAAGACACAGTAGCTTTGAAGTCTCATAAATGTTAAAAAATTAAAAAAAAATAGATTGAGGCCAAGGCTACTTGGCTTATAAAGATCACTATTGCTTCTCTATGAAAGTTTTGGCTTTTACATTATTCTCAGGAGGGCTACAGTTGTCTTCAGTCTCCTTTCATGATGTTTCTGTTCCTGAGACTTTAAATGAATGGAAATAATGTTGAAGAGAACAAAGTATTTACCAGTATTTTTATTTCTACAGTCTCTTGTCAATAGCTTTAGCCTTGAAATTATTCTTGTCTGATATTCTGTTACAAGTAAAGAACATTTTAATTCTAAATAGTGCAATGTTTATGTACTACTGAGAAGTGGACAAAAGTAGGAAAAAATAAACTCTACCTTTATGTACAAGGTCATTTTCAGTTTCCTAAACCAGTACTTTGTTGCTTTATTTTTATTCATGATGATTCTTATTAGAGCATGAGAAATTTTACATATACTGCATGCTTACAAATAATTTCTAATTAATGACATATATATACATATATATATATATATATGTATGTATTAATTCAACCGTAATACATATAAGAAATTTTGGGTAAATGCTTCTGGGACCTATGCTTAGAAATAATAACATTGGATTAGGACATTGCCCATGGCAAAACATTGGAGTTAAATTTAGGGTGCTTTGTCTCCCAGTACTAGCCAAACTGCCCAGGTTAGGAATACAAACCCCATTGACTATCATTGGTTTGAAGACTCCCAGCAGTTCAGGGATGATTTTGAACAATCCAAGTGATTAAAGTAAGGCATCTTTGGTGAAAGGATGGTCCCAAGAGTAGTGAGTCCACAGATGTGCATGGCCCTGACTCCCTCTGATGGACTAACAACAACAACACTCATTGATTCACTGATTTTTAGAGTAGCATTGATCATGGATCCCAAACATTTTTATTCATTACTCTATAGTAAAAGGAAATAAAAGCTTAGACAGATTCATTCAATTGACTGAAAGTTTTAAAAAGAGTTAATTGCAGACTTAGTTCTCCCTACTCGCAGTGCTTCTAAACTCCTATATGTTTTATGCTTGCCTTTTCTCACCCATGCAGTTCAAACTCATATTGTTAAAGGGTCGACAGTATTTTCAATGTTTTAGTTGATTCTGAAATTTAGTCTATTTTAGCTGATTAAACTTGATATTTTATATTAGCTCACAGATGAAGCCAGAGCCTGAGCTTCTCCTAAATTATCAGGTGAACATGAGGCAATGGTAGCAATGAAGGCATATATACCATATGGAAAAATACTAAATATTTAAATGTTATGAATCAAATTAAAATACTGTTAAACAAAACTTTATCTTCCTTCCTAACTTGAGAAAAACCTTCCTAACTTGAGACTCCTGAGAATCCCATGCCCAAATGTGGTAAAAGAGGAAGTACTAGTCCCCAGGTCCCTGATTAGTGATTCTTGACCTATTTTTCCTTTGCTGCCTACCTTGACTCCATCTCATACCATGAGAGACCTTGCATATGTGTGTATGGACACCCCAGTTTGCATTTTTAAGCACAGTTCATAACCCACACAAATAGTTGCTCCTTATCCACTTTCCTGACTTTGTATTACACTGTGAAGGGACAGATGACAGACCTAGATGTGATAGACCTGGAGGTGATAGATCTGGAGATGATAGACCTGGAGAAGAGGGCTACTCAATCACTGGAAGCAGATATGGGGCCATTTGGGCAGGGAATTCTGAGATTCTAGAACTCAGAGTAACTAGAACTTGATCTAAAAGGGGAGTTGTGGACTCTGTACACATCTATGTTGATTTAACTTTGAAAAACCTCGGGGTAAAAAAAAAATGCCTAGACTGTACAACCCACAGTTTGAGTATGCCAAAAGACAATAAGTCCTGGTGTAGGAAAAGTATGTATATTCTTGAATAAACCTGATCCAATGCCTTAATCTTGTTACCTTAGATTTGTCCCTAAGAAATGTGGAGACCTGAACCAATTATTATAGAGTCATTGGCAATCTCAATTGGGTTTTGGTCTAAACTGGGTTTTAAAAGGTGTAGCTATTCAGTGGTTGTGACCTGAACCTATAAGGTACTCAATACAGCAAACTATTCCCAGGATATGGTTGAAAATAGGTTTCAAAATATAATATTATAGGGGTATAAAAAGTAAGAAGTTGTCCGAAAATGTAGAATGTTCAGTTAAAGAAACACAGTATATAGGAGATGTGTTTTTAAGTAAGAGCTCTAAGAGCTCAATGTAGGAAACTTTCTTTCTTTCTTTCTTTCTTTCTTTTTTTTTTTTTTTTTTGAGATGGAGTCTCGCTCTGTCACCCAGGCTGGAGTGCAGTGGCGTGATCTCGGCTCACTGCAACCTCTGTCTCCCAGGTTCACACCATTCTCCTGCCTCAGCCTCCTGAGTAGCTGGGACTACAGGTGCCTGTCACCACACCCAGCTAATTTTTGTATTTTTAGTAGAGACAGGGTTTCACCGTGTTAGCCAGGATGGTCTTGAACTCCTGAACTCGTGATCCACCCACCTCGGTCTCCCAAAGTGCTGGGATTACAGAAGTGAGTTACTGTGCCCAGTCAGGTGACTTTCTAAGCAAAGAAATACATCATTAAACTTGATCAAACTACGGGCAAGCTCAAAATGTTAACTAATTGCCATCAAATCCAATTTAAAGATTATGGCCACATACTACTTTTAAAAGTTTGTAGAATGGTGTGTTTTATAACCCTTAAATGGTGTGTGTATACATACCAAAATATTTTAGACAAAGAAACATCTTTGGATATTTGTTGACAGAGGATCATTAGAATTTATGGTTTGAATCTTAATGAGAAACATGTAAATTCTGAATTAAAACAGTAGAAAGAAAGAAGTGTTGGTTAAGAATTTAATCTGAATTTATTCAAGTTACTTTTGTTCTACTGGTAGCCATCGTACTTTAGTTTATATCTTGTAGACAGAGCACTGCTACGTAATATAATATAAATAAAATATTACACCAGAAAACTAAATAGTCCTACTATTTGCTTGAAACATTGGTACTGGTAATTTTACATTTGTTTAATAAATGGATGAATCAATGTGTGGATACAATTTTTTATTACTATTTTGATCATGGCTACTATGTGCTCACAAATATTAATTCCTTCCTTTCCATCCTTATTTTCTTCCTTCTTTCCTTCCCTCCTTTCCTTTCTTCCTTCCTTTCTTCTTTCCTCTCTTTCTTCTTTTTTAAATTTCTACCTTTAATTAAAATTTGATCATTGTATGCATATAATTCCTATTTATCTATCTAAAATAATATTAATATAGCTTTTCATGTTATTTAAAAACATGTAAATAGAGCATTACCTGGTTGTATCATAATTGATATAACTATTAAATGCTCTGGGATATTAAGTTTGCCTGCATTGTTTTGTTATCATAAGAAACTTTTTGTTGAGCATTTTTAGAATTGATATTTGTTCCTCTCTCTAGTTCTTCTAGGATAAATTTCTAAGCATAAAGTTTGGACCAAAGTTTAAATATTTAAGCCCCTTGACAAAACTGAAAACAAAACAAAGACAAAACCTTCCTGAATGGTTGTACACTTAAAACCTTAATGGCAGAGCATGAGAGTGCTCTTTAAAGTCAGCTTGCCAAAATGTGCCTTTAAAATATATATTTACCAAATCTTTGTTTCAATTGATTTTTTCATATATTAACATAATCAATGTCAATTGATTGACCAGCTTTTTTTTTTGGGGGGGGGAAGGATAGTTGACATAGTGTCTGTATCTGGAAATAAATATAGTAACATATCAACATATTTAAATCTTCTTCCAGATGTAAGAATAGAAATAATATGGTATAGAGGTTAATTTGAGGACTTGTCACAAGACATTATAAATTTATAATTAACTTAATAATCAGTACCAAGATGGCATTTATAATGGAATCTATGTTCGAATTTAGCAAGGTATGAATCTATCTGCAGATCAACATACTCAAATTTTGGAGGCTGAACTTCATTAAAGCGTTTGAAGTGTTGAAGCTAGGAAATAGAAAATGCATAATGACCAGGTTGACAGGTGTCAGGGATTGGCTTATGAAAGTCCCACTATATTGTTTCAATCTACTACAAGGACATCGTACATAGAACCCTTTCAACAAAGTCATAGAAGTTCCTAAAAGGGTGGGAGAGAGGATACAATGAAAATAATTGCAGTTAAAAGCGTGCATAAATCAGGGTTTAATGATTTCAAGGACATAATTTTAAAATTATAGGTATTTGCTTTCAGTACTGAGCAAAGGTATATGTGCGTGCTTAGGGATGAAGGGGGGTACGAATTATTAAGAGGCCCAGGGCATGATTAATGTTCCTGTCTAGCGGGTATGCCACCCCTTCAAAATAGCTTGTGCTGTTACTACACTATGATTAACCTGTAAGGCAACAGAAAAATAGACTCATACTGCATTGCACTCTATCATTCCCTGATATTTTTTAGGAGGTGTCATAGGAAAAAATGACACTTCAACTTGTGTAGGTGAGTGGATGGGATTAGTGTGGAAATAGAAGGTATAGAGTCCTGAATATAAATGCTATTTATGATATCTCTATTTTGTCTGTTTTATTATTGATTTTTCTGTGGTTTCATACATAAAGCATTTTTTTCTCAATTTGAAGAATGAAATTTAACTTAATTTAAACAGAAGATTTAACTGATGCTAAAAGAAATATCAAGCACATAGGCTTAGAAGTTTCCCAAAAACATTTGTTAAACTAGTTTATATTTCTGAAAAATATTCCAGAGGGGAAAAAATGGAAAGGAGCAAATATGGTTTGTTAGCAGAAAGTAATTTATTTTTTTATTTCTTAAAAATGTTAATCATCATCCCAATTAGGTTTAATTGAGCACAAACTCTGTGCAGAACACTATGCTATGAATTAAGAACAGATGAAGCTAAGATATCATCCATGATGCTTAAGGGGTTTATAATCTCTTTAGAGCATTCAGGAATGAGTAAAAATAAACAAATGACAATAAAAGTAAAGTGAAATTCAGTACCAAGTCATTTCTGTAGACACTAAGGGTATCTGAGCCATATCAATCCAAGTGACTCAATTAAAATTTTAATTATTTTATTTTCTAGAAATATATATGTATATATGTATGTGTGTGTGCATGTGTGTGTTTATATATATGTATGAAAATGTTTTATATCTATAACATTATCACAGATTTTTGGACAACATTATGCAATATGCATATACCCATCATAGATGAAGTAAACCTCAAGAGTAATATAGTGGAAAAATAAAATCTGAGGCTGTAGCTATCAAATGATAAATCAGAGAGATAGTCATTTCAGCAGAGAGCAGGTCTTATAAGTCTGCAAACCACTGTACTCTGGAGCTTGAAGTGACTGCACTATAAATGCTATTTTTTCATAGTAATGTTCAGGGTCAGTTTCTAAAATCATCCATTGATTGGCTACCAATACAATTCATATATAGAAGTTTCTGGGTATAATAATATCTTTTTATATCAGAATCTAGACTTCTGGAAACACTCCCTACACAGGACATAGCGGTAATTCCATTGATGCAAGCACTGTTTTTGAAATCATCGTTGACCATTTTGTTCCTCACACCCTAGTCTATTCTTTTCTTTCTTTCTTTCTTTTTTTTTTTTTTGTCAGCCACTCTATTGCTGAGTTCAATTATTTTTTCTTACAGTCTGTCTTATAGCTATCATTTAATCTTTAATAATTGTTACCTAATTCAGGCAATTCATTATTTCTTCACATCTAGATTTTTGGTTTCTTTACACATAGACTTTAGTCAACTTTTCACAACCACATCATACTATAAACTACTTGCAGACTAACTTAAAAAGCTGTTTTGATTATGTACCCTCTCCTCTTAATTTCCTTCATTTAAAACCTTTCTATGCTTTCATTAAACAATTCTTTTTTAAAAAAATTTTAATTTTATTATATTTTAAGTTCCAAGGTATAGTGCAGGATGTGCAGGTCTGTTACATAGGTAAACGTGTGCCATGATGGTTTGCTGCACCAATCAACCCATCACCTAGGTTTTAGGCTCCGTATGCATTAGCTCTTTATTCTGATTCTCTCTCTCCCACTGCCGCCCACAAAAGCCCCCAGTGTGTGTTGCTCCCTTGCCTGGGCCCATGTGTTCTCATTGAACAATTCTTAATGATACCATAAATAACATAATATTTCCTGTTAACACAATTATTTTCTTAATCATTGTCGTAACATCTAAGAGGGTAATGCCTTGAAGTGGCTTATGGTTTCTTTTTTCTTAATAGTGAGTACGCTCATCAAGCTAGAGATTTTGTCAGCATATTTGTATGGCACGTTTTTGCCTCGAGTGTAGAACCATGAAATAGGACATTGAAATGGGTTAATCCCTAATTAAACAGTGTATTAGTTTCTTGGAATTTCCAAAGTACCACAAACTGAGTGACTTAAACAAGAGAAATTGATCGTTTCATCATTCTGGAGACTACAGTTCCAAGATCAAGGTGTCAGTAGGGAGGACTGGTTCTTCTGAGGGTGGCAAGGAGAAACCGTTCCATGCTTCTCTTTTAGCTTTTTGTGGTTTGCTGCCAATGTTTAGCATTTCTTGGCTTGTAGAGCATAATTCCAGTCTTCACATGATGGTTTCCCTTATCTGCTTTTGTGTCCAGATTTCTTCTAAGGATGCAGTCATATTAGGGCCCACTCTCAAAAACAAACAAACAAACAAACAAAAAACAGAAAAAAAACCTTGTTAACTAAATCATCTACAAAGACCCTCTTTCCCAATAAGGTCACATTCACATGTATTGAGAATTAGGGCTTCAGCATCTTTCGGGGGGACACAATTCCACCTTTAACAAAGAGTAAGATACCACCTTTATGTGGACTGCAGAGGATTGTTATTTTTAGGAAATAGGTTTCTTACTTCATCATGTTGCTATTTTTTTTTTTTTTAATTTCAACTTTTATACACAGGCAGTATATGTGCAAGTTTGTTATATGGGCATATTGCACAATGCTGAGGTTTAGGGTACAGATCCTGTCACCCAGGTGGTCAGTGTAGTACCCAATAGGTAGGTTTTCAACCCACGCACCCATCCTTGGTCTCTCTCTCATCAAATAGTCCACAGTATCTGTTGTTCCCATGTTTATATTAATGTGTGCTCAATGTTTAGCTCTCACTTATAAGTGAGAACATGCAGTCTTTGGTTTTCTGTTCCTGCATTAATTCATTTAGAATGATGGTCTCCAGTTCTATCCTTGTTCTTTCAAAGGACATGATTCAGTCTCTTTTATGGCTTCATAGTATTTCATTGTGTGTGTATATATATGATAGATATATATATATATATCAGTTTCTTTATCCACTTGTTGATTGATGAGCATTTGAGTTGGTCCCACATTTTTGCAATTGCGAATTATGCTACTATAAACATGAGTGTGCAAATATCTTTTTCGTATAATGACTTCTTTTCCTTTGAGTAGATACCCAGTAGTGGGATTGCTGGATCAAATGGTAGTTCTACTTTTAGATCTTTAAGGAATCTTCACACTGTTTTCCATGATGGTTG
>NW_016813124.1:939487-943485 GCF_001698545.2 Rhinopithecus bieti
TATATATATATATATATATATATTTTCTATTCAGTCCACTATTGATAGGTACCTAAGTTAATTCCATGCCTTTACTTTCCATCTCTTTGCTATCACAAACACCATAGTGATGAACATGTGAGTACCCTTGTCTTTTTGGTAGAATAATTTATTTCCCTTTGGGTATGTACCCAGTAATGGGATTTCTGGGTCAAATGGTAACTCTGTTTCTTTGAGAAATTGCCAAACTGCTTTCCATAGGGGCTGAACTAATTTCCATCAACAGTATATAAGCATTCGCTTTTGTCTGCATTTTTGCCAACATTTGTTGTTTTTTGCCTTTTTAATAATAGCCATACTGACTAGTATGAGATGGCATCTCATTGTAGTTTTGATTTGCATTTCTCTGATGATAAGTGACGACGAGCATTTTTTCATGTTTGTTGGCCACTTCTGTGTATTCTTTTGCAAAGTGTCTGTTCATGCCCTTTGCCTATTTTTTAATGGGGTTGTTTTTTGCTTGCTGATTTGTTTAAATTTCTTATGGATTCTAGATATTAGACTTTTGTTCGATGCATAATATGTGAATATTTTCGTTTATTCTTTAGGTTGTCTGTTTATTTGTTGACAGTTACTTTTGCTGTGCAGAAGCTCTTTAATTAGGTCCCACATGTCAGTTTTTGTTTTGTTGTAATTACTTTGGGACATAGCCAAAACTCTTTGTCACGGCCATTGCAAGAAGGGTATTTCCTATGTTTTGCCTAGGATTTTTATAGCTTGAGATCTTACATTTATGCCATGAATCTATCTTAAGTAAATTTTTGTATATTCTTAAAAGTTGGGGTCTAGTTTCATTATTCTGCATATGAGTAGCCAGTTATTCTATCATCATTTACTGAATAAGGAGTCCTTTCTCCATTGCTTGTTTTTGGTGACCTTGTCAAATATTAGATGGTTGTAAGTGTGTGGCTGTATTTCTGAGTTTTCTATTCTGTTCCATTGGTCTATGTGTCTCTTTTTGTACTAGTACCATGCTGTTTTGATTAGTGTAGCCTTGTAGTGTAGTTTGAAGTTGGATAGGAAAATAAGTCAAAATATCTCTTTTCGCTGATGTTTTGAATTTGAAAATCCCTAAATACCCCACCAAAAGGCTGCTAGAACTGATAAACAAGATTATCAGTTTAGCAAGTTTTCGAGAAACAAAATCAGAGTACAAAAATCAGTAGCATTTCTAAACACCAATAGTGCTCAGGCTTGGAGTCAAATCAAGAACACAATCCCATTTATAATAGACACAAAGAAAATAAAAACCTAGGACTACAGCTGCCCAAGGAAGTGAAAGATCTTTAGAAGGAGAACTACAAAACACTATTGAAAGAAATCAGAGGCTACAGAAATGAATGGAAAAACATTCCATGCTCATGATTTGGAAGAATCCATATGGTTAAGTGGCCTTACTGCTCCCGAACAATTTATGCCTATAAAACTACCAATGTCATTCTTCAGAAAATTAGAAAAACTATGCTAAAATTCATATTCAAACAAAGGGGAGCCTGAATAATCTGAGAAATCCTAAGTTATTCTTCTATTCGTGAAGGTTTTCATTAGATCCTATAAATTACATATAAAAATATCTAATTTTCCATTTTAATTCCTTTTAATATTTTAAATATAGATTCAGAATACTTGATATTAAATTTCAATTCTGTTTTTTTTTTTTTTTAATAACTTCAGCAGTTTGGGTTAGGAGGCCCTGAAGTACTGCCAAGTGACATGCTGTGCATTTGTTTATGTTCCAGTTAGCTGAGTTCATTGGTCTGCATGATTATCTAATCACATTACTACACAATATTGCAAAGAAGAAGTCTGCATAAGCTTTTCATGATTGGTCATCATAGAAAATAGAATCTTGATTTGCTATGGTTCCAGATGGTGGTTTGCTTATAATAGTTTAGATTTAATCATGATCATTATAAACTAAACAAAGCTAAATTATACTATTTTAGAGAGACATTTTATGTTATTTGCAACCATAGACTCTCACAGAAGGCACATCCTTATCCATTGTAGAGATAGGAATAGACTATTATCACTATGACATTCGTTGAACATTGACATTCTCTTCACCACAGAAGAATTTAATCCTTAAAATTAGTGTTTCCTAACTTTGAAGTTATTTATTTGCTATTCATCTTTTGAGCAAATCCAGATAGAGTTGTTTTCCCATGTGGAGAAGTCTGCTTTCCAGTAACATGGCAGATATGTTGAGATTATTACTAATATTATCCATTTGTTTTGAGAAAATATTTTAGTGTACATTACCATAAAATATCCCTAGTATTTTAAATTATTTATTGGCAAATAGAAATTCAGTATGTAATATTTTATGCTAGCTGTCCAGAACCTAGCTCTATATGGCTTACAGAACATTTATTTTTACCACCTAAGTCATAAAAGTTGTTTTCCATATCTTCAGTCAAACTTAACTACAGGCAAAAGAAGCAGAAAATTACCTGTCACATTATGCACAGGCCAGACCAAGATGCTATAATACTATGGCCCACTAAGCTAATTTAGAAGAAAAAATGTAAAGAAGTTTTTAAAAGATGGCATTTATATGTAATATATGTAGAAGGGTTTAGAGTTTTGACAGTTTGAGATTGTATCCTCTTTAGAGAGAATGCATAATGACTTTTATTTCTTCTGAAATATGCATAACTTCTTGAAGGTAACTTTCAACTCTTATTAGCACCTTTCAAAGCAAGTTTTCCCTCTCTGTGAAAGCAGAGGGTACAACATATCTAAAATTCGAATAGAGTGAGTGTTTACTTATCAACAATTCAGTCATTTTTCCTCTTGTTTAGGATTTCCATTCCTTTAACTTGTGAAGGGAAAATCCGAATATGGATATAAAAGTTGAAGTTTGTTGTTATATCTGTGGTCTCAATAATCAATACTGCAAGACCATGTCTAATTCTACCCAGAATGATAGATGTGTTCAGATCTTTTAGTGAGAATGAATTTGTAAAAGTGTGGTTTTAGGAGTCAGACTCCCTGGATTTAAATTCTAGCCTTGTTTCTTACTGGATTGTAACTTTTTATAAATAATATAATGTCTTTAATCTTTGATCTCTTCATCTACAGAGTGAGAGTCATGATACCTGCCTCATGATTATGTTGAGTATTACATCAGGCTTTCTCGACCTTAGCACTATTGGCATTTTGTCCCAAGTAATTCTTTGTTGTAGGGGGCTGTCCTGTGCTTTGAAGGATGTTTAGTAACATCACTTGCCTCTACCCACTAAATGCCACTATAGTTACTGTTATCCCCAAGTTGTAATAACCAATATTGTCTCCAGATATTGCTAAATCTCCCTCTCATCAAAGGATAAAATTGTCCCCATTTGAGAATTCTGAATTACATGAATATCTACATCTATATTTGTCTTGAATTAGAGTTTGCACAGTTTCTAGTATAATGCTCCATAAACTTTAGCCATGATTATCTTATATAAAAAATTATGATATTTTCTCTGAACAGCCATACGCTTAAAGAACATGAACATTATCTCTATTCTCTCCCTACATGTGTGCATGTGTATAGACATATATTTCTGGGTATTTGTGTATATATAGATATATGTATACATTGTATTATCTATCTTCCAATTATTATTCTATGTAATGAGGGACATCACAAAACAGATAAAACCATCAAACCTTGTTAGTTTCATGCTCTTTGCACTAATTATTTTATAAATCATCAAGACTTTGTAAAAGTCTTGTTTTGAATGACTTTGGACTTCAATTTATCTAATTCTGCTATGTGACCCCATAGGTGGAACACCTAGATAGGAAATTATATACAGTAGACTAAATAGATTATTATCTTTTATACAAAATCCTCCAGATTGTAACTAGTAAGGATTTTTCCGCTAACATCACAGTTGGGCCCAAAAAAAAATAGTTCTAAGTTTTTTTTTTTTTTTTTTTTTTTTTTTTTTTTTTTTTTTTTTTTT
>NW_016813124.1:946622-976157 GCF_001698545.2 Rhinopithecus bieti
TTTTTTTTTTTTTTAAATGCTATTGATTCTTAAAATGAGAAGGAACATGTGAAAATGGAAAAACTGGTTCAGGTAATTCCATTTTCTTAATGTTAATAATAACAACATCTTGATTTGTTTAGTTTTCTATGTATTTCAAGGCCTTTTTCCCTTGTTTCATATAATAATCAGAACTCTGCTATTTAGGTTGGGATTATTGTTGCCATTTTATGGATGATAAGACTGAGACAGTCATATTAAGTGACGGATCTGGGATAATTATTGTGACTCAAAGTATTGAAGTTTTCTCTGCTATCTCATAGGTCTTCAAATGTTAAAGCACAACTCCAACTGCAATAGACAATTGCTATTCTGAGAAATATATATTATGTTCTCACACTTGGAGCCTTTTCTACGTATTTACCTTTCTTTCCCACTGTTTCAGGTTACTTAACCCTTAACAGTGCACCCAGGTACATTCCCTCTAACAGGCTTTGGTAATGCTTTTAGTGCATTACTCTTCATGAATTGTGCTCTTAAAAATTCCCTGGACACTCGTTTAGTTGAGTTTTGTAGGAAGAGCACACTGACATCGTTAAGGTTAATGACTCAATGTTTTACAAGTTGAAACACACTTGAAGTTACATTGATTGTTTGGATCCTTCTTTTATTCAACAATGTGAAGGCCTTGACTGCAGTTGTTATTTAGTGCCTTGGAAGAACATCTTTCTTATACTCTTAATGGTGTAGCCTCAGTGGTAATAACGTATTAACAAACCTAGCACCACTCCAGCAATGATTCTGAAATGTGAACTATAAAAATTACTGCTAATGAATTTACACTGGCATATAGGTACTGTAGGATAACAATCATGAAGAATTTTATTGATTATGTAGTGTATTCATTTGAAAGCGTATCACATAGGAATCATTATTAATTCCATAGTCCTAATAAAATTACTGATAATCTCAGTTTCAGTTTCTTGACCAAAGTTATAATTATAATTACAATAATAATGACTAATATTTATAGATGTGTTAGTTACTATAAAATGAGTATCCTGTTAAACATCTCATTACATATAAATTCATTTATTTCTTTGAAAGTTTAAGTAGCCTTTATGATCATATAAATATGAAGGATGAATCTGAAGCCAGGTGCCTGATTTTAGAGTGAGTTTTCAGCTTCTGCCCTACCCTTCCTCAAGTACATTCATAGAGATGGACCTTGAGTCAAGTCCCCCAAGTTATTTCTCCAACTCTAAGTTGTATTCTATTTGTATTAACATTCAGGCTTCTTCATCCTCATTGTAGTTTCATTTTTTCCCCTTTGTTTTACTGTGTGTGTGTGTGTGTGTGTGTGTGTGTGTGTGTGTGTGTGTGAATACACTCATTTTCCAGTTAATGGAAGTAGAACATATATATCTTTACTCAGTAACAGATTTCTACGGTAGTTGAGGCTTTCTTTGACCAAACTGGTATCTTTATTATGATAATATTACCCATTACTATATGTACTAATCAGCATTATTATAGAAACAGTTTAAGATAGTTGCCTTCATTTAACATTATGTGAATACTTGAAAGTAATATTTAGATTAAACATTGTTACCTCATTGTTTATGAATTCAAATCTTAGGCTCATATCAGCTGTGTGACAGCAGGGCAGTGTTATATCCCACAGTTTCTAATATTTAAATTCAATAAAATAAACATCAGGTATATCGTATACAATTTAAGATTTTGAAAGTGTAAATCAAACTGCACCTAATATTAAAGACATATATCATTTTTTATATGTGCATGTATATTTTGTATTAAAATAAATATTCAATAGATATATTTGAATTTCATATGCAAATAAACTTGATATATAATCAAATCATTATATATCTAACATATATATGTATATATTCCTCTTTCTATATAAATCTGTCTGTATTCTTTTATCCCCTTAGTCTCAAGACACTCATTTTTAAATGTATGTACATACACATAATCTCAAATTTCTTAAGTTTCTGAAGAATCACATCTTACTGCATAGCAGATATTTCGTCTTTTAAGGCATAAACTATCAGTGAAGAGTATTAGACGAGCTCTTGGAGAGACATGGAAAACCTACATATGTTAGCTTTTGTAAGCTTAAAATGAATTAATGTTTTCTGAGCATTTTCCTTACTGATGTCTGTACTTCATTTGTCTGTTGTCCCACAAATGTGTTTTAGTCTTAACCAAAGTTGAGTCAACTAACCAGACCATGTGGCATTGCATTATATTCTATGACAAATGGACCCTGTTTCATTTCAAAAGATTTGAACTTGAAATCACTCCCAACGATTTTAAAGCAAATGTCTTTCCTCCTGTCAACCATTGCCTAATTTAGTCTTTCCATCTGCATTTCTAATTACGATAAAGAAAAATCTGTGTTAAACAAAGAGGGTTTTTTCCTCTTAGAAAAGACAGTTTTAGGCATATAGACAAATGAAAGATAGCATTTTTATTTATGCCTAAAATGACTTCTAATTATTTAAATTTATTTTTGATGTACCTGATGTTTACTTTGAAACACATTTTAATATTCTTATGAATGTTTATATAACCCTTTACTTTTAATGTCTTAAACTAATTTAAATGGAAATAATTAATAATACCATATTACTTAATATCAAAATATTATATGTGTATGTTCAAAATTATATTTAAATTGTTATTTTATACTTGATATAGTGAATGCATTTCACGAATGCTTTCTTACACCAAATAGTAAAATAGTTTTTATTAGTTTTAGCTCTATGATGGGTGGACACAATATGAAAAATCCCACTTTATTTTGATAAAGTGATTGAATATAATGCATGTGTCAGGAGCACAGGATATCTGGTGATATGGAGCAAGTTATAAGTTCACAGCAATATACTGGCATAAAGAGTGTCAGAATCCAACATTTTAGACTTTTCTTCTCTTAAAATACTTTGAGTAGGTTGAACAAACTGAATGAATCATACTATCTCCCATAGAGATATTTATTGTTCTAGGTAAAAATTGAAGTCAGTTGATAAAATGGCTTGACATACACCCACACAGTAGCTGACCCATGAATAAAAAGTGGGTTTCATTCCTAACACATAAATTCAGTATCTTTCATAAATGCCAAATGCCAAAACCAAAAACCAGATTGTCAACGTTAATTATGTTTTTTTATAATGTCTTTAGTCATAAACCATACTTTCAGCAAAGATATATGGCCATAGTTATATTGTGGAAGTATTTACCAGAAGTTATAGAATTTTTGCTTTAGCAAAATCAAGCCATGTGCTTCTTAGAATTTGTCAGCATTTATTTAAATTTTATCAATTGCAAAATTGATCAACAATAAATAGTTGATATTTTTATAAACCTGGCTTTAGATAGGTATTAATATATATATACTTTTGTGATTGTATATTCAGTTAGATTTGAACTTTGTCATGTGTATAGGGATTTTTCCCAGCATTAATGATCTATAAGCATCTCTTCAAAAAGTATGAATTTAAAAGTCTTATCTACATATTGTAACTATTGATAGAAGAGTAGACAGGAAAATGAAAGATAAGGCAGAGAGGTATGATATAGTTTAATATACAGGTGAATATGTGTTTATATCCATTTCTATATAAATTCCTCATGGAGTAATAGTTACTCTGCATTAATTAGCTAATGATTAATCAGTAATTAATTTAAAACTTTGTTGAATGCATAATGTAGGTATTTTGCCATATTCTGAACTTTAATATGCAGTGATAAGTACTATATATATCTATATATGTAACATGTATATAAACATAATATGTTACGTATTTATTTGTGTATGTGTGTATGTATATATGTAGAGAGAGAGAGCTAAATATAATGTGTGTGTATATGTAATGTGTGTGTGTGTGTATGTCAACACACACACACATTATTTTTAGCTCTTTCTATATATATGGCCCAATAAAGCCCAATAAGGTCAAAGAGAAGCATTTAATTCTGACTGGGAAGACTGGAAATGATAATTGATCTAGACTTTAGAGCACCAGTAGATATTTATTATGCAGAGGAAATAGCAAAGTTAAAGGGTTGGAACAAAAATCTATGCTGTGATTCAGCATTATCAGTTTCAGCACAGTGTTGTGGGAACTGGAAAGAGGCTGTAGAGATAGACTAAAGCCAAATTATGAAGAGCTTTAAATTCCATATGCAAGATGTGTAACATTTTCAAGCTTACAGAAAAGTTGCAAGACTAATAATAAAATAATACAAGTAATAATTCATAGCCCTATATTTACCCAGATTCATCTATTGTTAACACCTTTCTCCATGTATCAATCATTTGTTCTCCCTTTCTCTCCTTCTCTCTATATAACTTTTTTCTTGAAATATGTCGGAGTATGTTATATACATCATGTTCTTTTACCTTAAATGTGTCTTTGTATGTTACCCAGGAATAGGAACATTCTTTTACACACCTCAATGCAGTAGCAACTTCAGTAAATGTAAAATTAACACGATGTCTTTCATCTAATAAACTGCTCATATTCTAGTTTTTTCACTTGGCCTAATAATGTCCTTTATAGCCTTTATTTATTTACAATACAAGATTCAATCTAGAATCAGATATTTCATTTAGTTACATTTTAAAATCTCATTTATTTAGAATATTTCCACAGCCCTACTCCATCTCTTTTATTTTTTAAACACTTTTTTGGTTTTATACTGTGGTAAAATACGTATAACATAAAATTTACCATCTTAAACATTTTAAATGTACAGTTGAGTTATAATACATAGATTCATATTGTTTGAAACCATCACCACTATCCATTTTCAGAATTCATTTCATCTTGCAAAACTGAAATTCTATACCCAGTAAACAATGATTCCCCACTCCCTTTTCCCACCAGACCCTGGCAACCACCTGTTTGTTTCTATCTCTATAGTTTGGACTATTCCAGGTACCTCATGTATGTGGAATCATCCAGTACTTGACTTTTTGTGACTTTCATATTTCACTTAGGACAAAGTCCCCAAGGTTCTTTCATGTTGTAGCATATGCCAGAATCACCTTCCTTTGTAAGGTTGAATAGTATTCCATTATATGTACAGGCTACATTTTGCTTATCTAGTCATTTGTAGATGGATACTGGGTTGTTTTTGTTAGCTACTGTCAATAATGCTGCAGTGAACATGGATATAAAAATACCTCTTAAAGCCTGGGCAACATGGCAAGACCCCATCTATAAAAAAAAAAAAATACAAAAATTAGCCAGGCTTTGTGACACACACCTTTGGTTCCAGCTACTCAGGAGGCTGAGGTAGGAAGATCATCTGGGCCCAGGAGGTCGAGGCTGCAGAGAGCTGTGATAGCACCACTGCACTCTAGCCTGGGCAATAGAGTAAAACTCTGAAAGAAAAACAACAATAACAACAACAACAACAAATATCTCTTCAAGACCCTACTTTCAGTTATTTGGGATATGTACCCAGAAGTAGAATTTCTGAATCATATTGTAATTCTACGTTTAATTTTTCGAGGAACCGCCATACTATTTTTAGTAACAGCTGTCCCATTTTACATTCTCACCAATAATGCAAAGAGTTCCAATTTCTGCATATCATTGCCAAAACTTGGTATTTTCATAGTTATATTGTTTCATAGTAGCATCATAATAAGTGTAAGGTGGTATTTCATGGTTTTTTTGTCTCATATGACATTGAAATTTTTTAAAAGTCTTCCCATTTCTTCTATTGTTTTAATAAAATGTTCCTCATTTTGGGTTTGTCTAATTTTTCCTCATGATTAGGTATAGGTCATATATTCCTACCTGAACCACTATCTATATAATGCTCAGGGTTTGATTCTTTATATGAATCAGTGAAAACTAAAAGATTTTAAGCATGAAAGCATCCTCATCAGGTATCCATTTTAGAAAGGTGGCTTCAATGTTGAAACACAAGATGGATAATAATCATTAAGACCAACTGGAGGGCTACTGCAATAGTCTGGGCAAGAGAGATTGGCAATGAGGATATGGTGGCAATGCTGATTAGCATGACTTCTATAACTCTGGATAATCCATGGCTTAGACAATATCACAGGTTCTGCTTATTCATACTGACTTAGAACTAAGTACAGGATTCCAAAATCTTAAAAAGTGTTCATTCCCTAGCTATTCCTTTATGAAGAAAGCCTTTTACCTTTCATGCTTGCTAGTACCCACACTCTTACCAGAATCAGCAGAGATCTGATGTCAGTCATCTACTCATGACCTCAATGCCACCAGACCCTTTGCAACTCATTATAATTTTACAACATAGACTCCTAGTTTTAAATTTTTGGAATAGTAAATTTCTCCCTATATTAATATCTGTGTTATTCATAAATTATTGAACTAAAAATTGCATCACTAGATCATATCCTCAGGGTGAATAAAATAACTACTTTCTTCAGAGTATTGCCCTGTAGCAATACTCTTTTCCTGTGGCGGAAAAAAGCAATCCAAAGGAAAATATTTTTCACAAGACTGATGAGGAAGAGAATCTCTGACCACATTCTTCTAGCCTGCTTAGCTACCTGGACCTCTCAGCAAGTTTTAGCAATTTTTCTTTACATCACTACAATATTGTATGTCCTCAGAAGGGACAAAGGGAAAGGAACAGAGAGTAACAGAACAAAAGAAGCCTTGTAGCTCCAAAGGTTGTTGATCTATTTCTTTTTAAAGTGCCAAAGTATTTAAGTCTGAGGAAAACCTCAATACAAATGAAGATTTCATATCCAGCACCTTGGTTAAAAACAGGTGCTGTTACTACCAGTTTGATGAGGGATACTTGGTAGAAAAGCAAAGCCACTGGAAGAGCAAATCCCAATCCTGATATTTAGAGGAAAAGGAAGTATTGGTTTCTCTTTTTTGCCAGTCTAACTCAGAGAAATTAGCCTCTTTCTTTTGTATATGAAAATGCCTTTGCTGCTAAGGATGTCAGAAAATAACTGAGGGAGAAAGGGAATAACAAAAAAAAAAAAAAAGTTTTGTCACCTTAAGGGCAAAAGATATTTTCTTTAAGCTTAAACTCACCTAAAATATGCATAATATTTGAGATGTAATAGTGCAGAACTCCTTACAGCTGAAACCACTAGCTATTCACTAACAAATCTTTCTAGTAGAACAACAGATGTGGCATCTACAGCTTTTGAATCTCAGCTGTGCATTCAGATACTTGAATGGACTGTGTTTAATTTATTCTAAATCCATATTACAATTTGCTTCTACTTGAGGCAAACAGAAGAGTGTAAGGAAAATCTAGCATACTTCTGTTCCTTTGTCCTAGTTTTCTAGCTGAAGTGTCAGAGAAGAGCAAAGCAATTTTGAGTCACCACTTGCTTTTGCTGTAGACAAGTAGGTGGGCAGGGAAGCTTACATTTCAGCAGCATGTGTGGCTGTCTGTGGTAATTTTGCTGGGTCAGTGCATATCCTTAACATAAAATTTAACAAGCAATTGAGTTGCTTATGTTTATTTTTTTTTTGAAATATCTTTTATACCACACCAAGTGGAGAGAAAAAGACCACAAAAGTTATTGAACTGCAGCTCATTCAATGAATGTATAAAAGAAAATTACAGAGAGCGTAAGAAGGTGTATTGTGAAGTTTGGCTTCTTTTGAACCTGAAGAAAATTCTGGCATTCAACCAAATGTTTTTCAGATGAGTGTTCCATTTAACTTAGATTACATATTTTTTAAATTCAAGTGTTATTCGTAAATATCATATGCACACAATGTTAAAGAAATGGAAAGCAAATAATAGTATAAGGAGAAAAAGCAATTTATGATCTCATATTCCTTGTTACATTTTATTGTATTTTTCTCAGATGTTTTCTAAGTATTTTACATGAATGATAGTAGTATGTGTATAATTCATAATTATGTTTTCTTCCTTCCACTCTGCTAACTTGTTATGTATTTTGTTGTATTGAAAACTTTTACCAACTCATAATTTGAGACAGAATCACATTTGTGTAATCCTTGATAGATTTACATATACACCATAAATAACCTAATCTCTATTTTATGGGCAAAGACAGTAGAGTATACAGAAATAGGTGGTTTGGAGGGGTCAGTATATGACCTACTAGTTTCTGTTTTTTCAAGGGTAGTAAAACATCATTTAAAATGTTAGAAAATCTGTTAACAACTACCAGGTAGTTCAAATTGGTTATAAATTGGCATTTCTTAAAAACGTGTGATTATGCTTCTCAGTCACACCTGTAAAAGAGGGAAGACGTTGACCCTTAATAAAGGATTTTGTGAAAATGTATCTTTTAAGATCAATCTTATTACTCAATTTTAATTGTTCTGGATGAAGTTCAAGCATCCGTGAGTTTTAATCCAAATGATTTTAATGTGCATCTAGAAATGAGAAACAATGGATTAGAGACAGAAGAGCAGGTGACATGCTCTTCTGTCACACACACACACACATATCATATTGAATCTGAAATTTGAGAAATTTCGAATTTTACCATATTAACTAGAAATTCAAGTGCAACATTGCTAAGGATTTTTGCCCAAGGTCACTATGTCAGTGACAAAACCTAGATTAGAATCCTGTCATTTGATTCCCATTGCTACCAGAATGTGTGGCCACTCAAATATCATGTCCCACAGATGTCATTATTAATGAAATTATTTCTCACTTAGTGGAGATAAGTAATTAATAATGACACTTGTGAGACACGACATTTAATTTTGAATTAATTTAGCCCATAGTCCACAATCTGAAGTTGTGGCATACTTGCCAATTTCAGATTGTGGACTATGGGCTAACTTGTTCAAAACATCATTTTTATTAAAATATTGTTCCTCTTTTAATCTTTTCATTAAGATTAGCTTCACTTTTTCCTAAATCTGCATTTTCTCTTTTAAAAAATTTCCACAATATAAAATTTATTATAAGCAGTTTATCTGCAAAGTATGTCCCGTGTCCCAGGGCTTTATTTATTGAACAGGAAATACATTCTATAAAGACACAGAGAGCCTGCAGTACAGACACAAGAGATACTTTTGTTCTGCTCTTCTTTTTACCCTCTCTCCCAGTGTGTCTTTCGCCTTCATGCCTCCACAGACTTTGGCGTACATCTTGAATGCAAAATGAGACAATCCTTTAAACAGTGTTATAACAATTGTGTGGGAGGTATAAAATTGGGGAAACAATGAGTCTTTTAGATATAAGCTGATCTAATAAAATTTTCAGTTTTATAATAGGTTAAATTCATGGAAACTATACTGATTCTTCATTTTTCCATCACAAGCTTGGTGAATGTCTGTAACATGCAAAGTATAAATTGCTTCCAGAGTGGTATCATAATTGAAATTGCAAATGTTACCATTTCTCCACTATGCTTAGCTTACATTTTATTTATATCATTGACTTTTATTATTTGTAAAATATTCACCAAACTAAATAAATGCTGATGTGTACCACTACTCTGAGTCATCACCATTAAACATATACCAAAAAGATAATCCTCTTGATCGAAAGCCCAGTGTGATTATTATTATTATTATTTTAGTAGTAATAATTGTTTGTAGTAAGTGCTCTTTCTGTGTTGAGCCAGTTTCACTTTGGAGCAGCAGTGTATAATTGCAGGATCATGAAATAGAATGAAAATAGATACCCAGATTAACAAAAAGTTTTCAGTGACAGGTCTATTGGCCCACATAGGGAGTGAACACTGATTTTGACCTTATCATCACAATTCAACTGAGCCAGCCAGTAGGAAAAACAAAAAAGTAGTCTGAAACATTGGAAGCGATGAGATGTGTACAAAGAATCTTAAGGAATATTAAATAGAATTTTTTATTTAGAATCCATAGAATTTTAAGGATATTAATATAACTAAAGACTTCCATTTAGAAATTAGAATGGTTTTATTAAAGGAAGCAGGGAAAAGATTTCCATTAAAGAATGTTAAAATACATATGTATAGTATTTATAACATTGTCATATATGTAGTATATATGACACATTTTTTTAATACAGATATGGAGTATGTTTCTTTCCTTTTTTAAATCTTTGTAGTTTACTTACATATGAGTATTTCTGACTGTGTATATAATTCTTCCATTTTGGGGAATGGAATTGTTATAATAAATACATTACCAGAACTCATATTTTGTTTATTCTCAACGTTTTTTCTTTCATTAAAGTGTGTGAACTGAGCAGTGGATAAAACTCTAGATGGTGGACAGCATAGCGTAGGGGAAATTAGCTTACACACTTCTTCCCTCTCCCCGTCTCCCTTCCAACTGCTAATCACTAGTCATCTTTGTATTCTGAATGACTGGCAGTTTTGATGAGGAGTTTAGGAAGGGTACTTGGCAATATTAAGTGCCACTATGGTGACTAGAACAAGCACTAGTCTCTCAAAGTCTATCCTGAGTTGTCCCACAGATTAGTTCTTTTTATAGTTGGTAAATCAGTTACTTTCTTTATGCTAGTTTTCTTCAATGTAAAAACAAAGGAATTTACATAATTTATAATATCTTTTCCAGCCCTTAAATATCAATTCTAAATTTAAAATAGAAAGCTAAAAATTAATTTCTAAAGATCAATAAACTTGTGTTTGTTGAGATTTTACTCTTATCCATTTATATGTTAATGACTTAAACATATATGATCTCAATTAAATACAAGTAGGAAAACATAGAGGATCACCCTTTGTAAGTAGGTTTTTCTAGCTTTCTTAGCAAATTAGGAAATGAGAGTTGTTCTGCAAACAACAATCTCACAGCTAATGGCATTCATCCACATTTCTGTGTGTTTATATATTCCTGTCTCTCTTCTTTTTTGTTTATTTAACAATGTCAGTGACTGTGTGTTTTTTCTTTTTACATATTCAATGTACAAATAATGACCTATAGCATAATAAACATTCGTTGAACTGTTACAGATGAGGGAGAAAGGATGAGAATACTTAAGAATTTTTCTCATGACCACACAGATGGCTATGATACTTTATTCTCAGGATCTTAAGCCACTGTATTCTAGTTTTCTGGTTTTACAATGAATTACCATTATTTACTATGTTGAATTTTTAATCCACAAATAATACTACAAAATTCTATCAAATATTCTGAACATTTTGAGTCATAAAGCCATCTTACCATCTTCTCCCCTTTTGTGTGGAATTTTTGATCATTTGTGATTCTGATAAAGATTCAGAGATATTCTATTTACATAAACATGTTTATCAATGTATCTGAAGAAATACTAAGAACTGGAGATGCAATTTAATAAGATCCAATAATATAATAATAGTAATGTGTTGGCATTTACTGAACAGTTCTCTGTGCCAGCAACCATTCTGAGTGTTTTGCTTATTGTTCTCATTTAATAATACGAAATATTAATATATAATTATTAGCATAGATATGATGAAAATACAGTATGCTATATATGCAAATATGATAACAATATGCAATAGTACTCTGAAGGTGATATCAAGATCCCAATATTACATGTGAGAAACTAATTTCGGAGAGCTAAAGTGCATAATTAAAGTCAACAGTGGAGAGCAGCAGAGCTAGAATTCAAACCCAGGCCCCAAATTTCTACTTAACTAAGTGTACCATGCTATCTGTATGGAGAGTTTTGTGAGAATTATTGCTCATCAGATTTGCTTATTCTATTAAATCATAACAAGATAACTTAATTATTGTATAGTTAGATGTGGTACTTTGATTAAGGCACTTTTACAAAGGCAAATAATTTCAAGTGAAATTAAATTTGCACACTCAACTTTTTAAAAATACCGTATAAATGTGAAATTTGCTAAATTGTAAATAGTTAACTTGAGAGAGAATTGTCATTTGTAAAATATTCGTCATAAATTTTGTTAAAAGAAACAGTTTTTCTATTTTTTTCCAACTTGAAATCTCCCTTCAATTGATTCATAAATCAATTAATTACCATTGAGAGACCTGAGGGCAGCAGGAAATTGGGTCCAAGTCAAAAGGAAAAGAGGCAATTTGTTTTCAAGTCTAGAAGTTTAATGTTGCAATTGAATGTTTAATCGGAAGTGACCCTTGGTCTGAAAAGTTAAACATCAATGTCTTTTATTCAGCTGTCATTAAATCAGGACTGGAGAAAATCGAGATACACTGATTATTCTCAAATGAAAATTAAGGAGAAGATTCTATCAGAAATCAACTAAAAGCATATTTTCTTTATATTTTAATTTACAAAGGAAATAGTCTGTTCTATGTTGGAGGTTGGATAATTTGTTGAAGTGAAGCATAGTATATAGTCTTCAGAAACATTCATTGAGAGACAAACTAAGCCATACATGTTTTATCCACTGGGGCTAAAATAGTGGCTTTCTTTAACAACTATTCATTCAGTTAAATGGAATTTTGCTTTAGTGAATTGCAGAATATAGTGCCTTTATTGATTTCCAAATGAATAAATGAAAAGAATGATTAAAATAAATGGATTTAGCTAAAGGAAAACATTGCCCTAAATTACAGATTTTCTAGAAATCATTCTTAGTCTTTGAAATTAAATCTATATGTACTCCCTAGAAATACATAGGAAAATGAAGACTTGCATTTAGCCATTGGTAAGTAGTATTAGGAATAGAAATATATACATAATTTATCCAGGGCCATCTGACTGTATTAATATGAAGTCATTCATATGTTGCCAAATTAAATACCATGATGTGGGCTACAGGAGAAGAGGGAAGGACACTTGAGGACAGATTTAACCATTCATTTCTAGAATGGTGTCTTTCTTATTTCTGCATAATTTTACATATTGGGCTAATATTTGACAAAAAGATTCTCAAATAGCAATGAGTAACACAGTAAGTGATAAAATCTAGATAAACTACTGTTCCTGGTTTCATTTCCCTGGGTGTTTTCACCCAGATTGTGAAACATGAGGTCATGACTATAAAGGTACTCTCTTCCTATTCTTAGCCAAAGGACTTTGAAGGGGTATAATATCTCTCTCAGGATTTGACGAATGTATTTGTTTCTTCTTAACCTGGTGTTTAGATTCTTTTGCCCTTAACTTTCAGACCTTTAAATCCCCCATTTGTTTCACAGTTGATTAAATACAGTCCTGAGAAAAGCACTGACTGTTTAACAGAAAGCTTTTCAAGAGGCTAACAGGCTCTGACCTCAAAGAAATGCTGTTGTTAAATTCACCTGAGGCTTTACCAGAGAGACCAGGTTTTATTAATACTAAGACTGCATTAAACTTTGAAGTCCTTATGATTGAGACAATTTCTCCTTACCACCCCAAATCTGAGAATATCATTCCTTCTTTTCCTACCTTGCAATTTATTTGTGTAAGTTCCGCATTCTCAATGATATACAACATGTAATTTTGTATCTTAATAACGTTATTCATTGTGTTACCATGATGTTAGTTGTGGCACCTGTATCCCAGGGATAGCCAGGATCCACCAGTTAGAGCTGAATCACTTATAACAAAATATGTTAGCAGAGTTGGTAAACAGCTGGGGCTCTGAGACTTCAGATCATCTTTCCCTCATCCATAATGACTCCTCCTGGACCCTCCTCCAGGACATCAGATGATTGGGTGTTAAATAATTATAGAATCATCTATTGGTGTGTCTGATATGCAGCACATCTATCTCCCCAAAGAAAGGAGACAAGCTGAAGAGAAAAGAGCCCTCAGTTAACCATTTAATGACTTGATGTTATGGTACTAACTCCTTTACTAAACAGTCCAAACTCTATGTGAAAAGAAAGATATCTACTCTTTACTAGTTAATGAAATGATCCAAAATATTTTGGAAAGTTATAGTTTACTATGTTCTGTCTTAAAAATTGAAATATGGGCTGGGCGCGGTGGCTCAAGCCTGTAATCCCAGCACTTTGGGAGGCCAAGACGGGCGGATCACGAGGTCAGGAGATCGAGACCATCCTGGCTAACACGGTGAAACCCCGTCTCTACTAAAAAATACAAAAAACTAACCGGGCGAGGTGGCGGGCGCCTGTAGTCCCAGCTACTCAGGAGGCTGAGGCAGGAGAATGGCGTAAACCCGGGAGGCGGAGCTTGCAGTGAGCTGAGATCTGGCCACTGCACACTGCACTCCAGCCTGGACAACAGAGCGAGACTCCGTCTCAAAAAAAAAAAAAAAAAAAATTGAAATATGATAAAGTAGTACATGAACTTAAAATTACTGAAGAATGGGCAAGCAAAGATTTTAAATTACAACATTATGCATAGTAGTGTATTTTATTCATGTATGAAATTTATATGAAATGAACATAAATTTTATTTTTCTCACCTGAGATGATTCTCAAAAATGTATTAATAAATGATATACTACATTATAATTTAGCAGAAATAGAAATACATAATTGATCCAGGGACATCTGACTATATTAAATATAAAGTCAATCATATGTTTCATTGTTTCATTTGGCTGTTGTCTATATTATAGACAATGTATTTTAAAATAGTTAAGAGCACAGATAATGCCCGTGATTACTTCCTGGTTTTACGGCTTGGGCAAGATATTCAAACTCATTGTGTCTCAGTTTCTTCATCTATAAAATTGAGATAATAATAACATTTACTTCACGGGATTTTTCTGAGGGTTAATTGAGCTACTATTACAATGTATTTTAGTATCATTTGCCATTATTCATAATACATAAAATATTTTTTCAATTCATTTTATAGAATACAAAGATTGACATAATCTCCTATACATTAGGATATATCCATCTATAGATACTCTCTTTACTTTGGGGAATATCTGTAGATAAACATACACCTTTTACACATCAGTGATTCTCAAGAGATATATAATATCCCACAATATACTACTCTCACAAAGTAGGTATGCCAGAATCTCTCTCTCTCTTTTTTTTTCCCAAGATGAAGTCTTGCTCTGTCACCCAGACTGGAGTGCAGTGGCACAATCTCAGCTCACTGAAACCTCCATCTCCTGGGTTCAAGCAATTCTCCTGCCTCAGCCTCCTGAGTAGCTTAGATTACAGGTGCACACCACCATACTTGGTTAATTTTTGAATTTTTAGTAGGGACCAGGTTTCACCATGTTGGCCAGGCTGGTATCAAACTCCTGAACTCATGATCCGCCTGCCTCGGCCTCCCAAAGTGCTGAGATTATAGATGTGAGCCACGCCGCTTAGCCTGGCAAGCCAGAATCTCTTAAACAATCTAGATATTTAGTATTTATTTTTGAATGATACTTGTCTTGGAAATGTTTAGAAGCTGTAGCTTAAATTATAATACATATCTTATGATCAGATTATTTTTAATTGGTGATAGCATTGTGACATTCTACCAGGTAGTATTTAGCATATGTATTGAAAGCTCTATTAAGCCTCCTGCCTATGAGAAAATCTGTATTATCTTGACATTTTGCTGTGTAGCTACTGTATCTATAGAAAAGTGATTCAAGTTAGTGTTTTGTTTATGGTTTTGAAGTCATGAAACAGCCTACTAACCTTCTAAGGCTACTTATTATTGAAGGAGAATATTTGGATATAGTGTTTTGAATATGAGTGCATATCTAAGACTCAGCTGATTAAGGTTGAAATTTCAGTTCTGACACAAGATATGCAACTATAAAAAAGTTAAATAAATTTGCTGAAAATCATTTTTTTTTTTAATTTCTAAAACTGGCATAACAAAAGGCCTTAAAAGATTCAATAAGTACTTCTTAGATATTAATTAATTCTTTAGGACAAATGAAATGAATCATAAAATAGAAATTCTGAGATTGACCTAGAATGCCAACTTCAAATTTACCAACTAAGGAGGTTAGGACAAAACAAGTAAACAACAAAACAGCAATCTACTCTCAATTTATTTCATAAGAGAAAAAATATTTTAATATCAAAAGACAGCTGAAAACACAACTTCAGGAAAAAGGACAGTTTTAAATTAGAATATATTTAGTTTTATGAAAAAATAACTTTCTGCATTATTATTATCATTCTCATTTTGTTATGCACTGAGCTACAGCACCACCCTATGCATTGGCATTTAATGACCACTGAATTAACTGAGAATAAATGAGTCCTATGCTTGCATTAAAATTCTACCAATGAGTAGATGTAGTTCATTAGGTAGATTTCTTCACCCTTCTAAGCCTGTTTCCTTCATCTGCATATTGGGAAAAATAATAAATACCCTTCTGAAAAAAATTGTTTGATGAATAAACAGTTCTAGACATTATTTTTAAGAATTTTTCATATATTATGTCCTGAAATCCTTATGATGATTTTGTGAGGGATAAAATTATTATGCCCATTTTATGGATGAGAAAACTGTATCACAGATAACGTAAGCAACTTGCCATAAACCAAATATTCAATAAATATTGCTAAATCTTTAATAATATTTATTAGTATTGGCCGGGCATGGTGGCTCACATCTGTAATCCCAGCACCTTGGGAGGCAGAGGCAGCAGGCTCACTTGAAGTCAGGAGTCCAAGGCCAGCCTGACCATCATGGTGAAGCCTCATCTCTACTAAAAACACAAAAATAAACCAGGCGTGGTGGCACACACCTGTAGTCCCAGCTACTCGGGAGGCTGAGGCAGGAGAATCGATTAAACCTGGGATGCGGTGGGTGCAGTGAGCCCAGAATACACCACTGCACTCCAGCCTGGGTGACAGAGGGAGACTCTGTCTCAAAAACTATATATATTATTACATATAATATTATGTTATATTATATGCCATATATCATAATGTAATATTACATATGATATAATATATATCATATGTAGTACACACATAATTATATAACATAATAATATATATTTATGTACTGCATATAATGTAATATATATTATTACTTTTTTTAGTATTATGTTATTTATAGTCATTTTAATAAAAGGGATATCATATATCATAGATAAGTTTAATATATAAATGATGTATGTTTTATGTAACATAAATGTTCTATATTTCATTACAAGCAATCATATTCAAAATATATAAGCATTTAATATTTACATTTTAGAATTATTGTATGTATTCAATACTTATGCATTTATTATATTTAATTATAAATAAAATAAATATGAACATAAATGTTTAAGTAAATATAAATAAATGTTAAGAAAAGTATTATTGCTATCACTATTAAATCAGTAGTACTCACATTTAAAAATCTACATATATTCACATTATTCTGAATATAAACATGAAGTTTCTAGAGCAGAGATAAGAGTTATTACTTACAGCAATAATTACATTGATTCTTTACATCTCATTTTTTTGCTCTTTCTAGAGTGAGGGAATAAGAGCCAGCTAGACAAGATTGCATGCCATAGTACAATGTAGGAACTCTGAAAATATGAATCTGGGAGTGTATATATGACACAGGATTTCTTCAGGGTCACTTTGTGAGCTGGAAATCTCTGCAGCTACCATGACCTCTGTCTGGGGCCCCGGGACCCCTGGGCTTGCTCCACCTGCTCAACCCAGGGGGCTGCCCTCACTTGTGCCCACTTGGATCCCAGAACCTCTGCAATTCCATGTTCAGTTTGTGGGTTTCTGTACCCCCAATATTAGGGTAATACAAGGACTGTTGCAAGGTTTGAGGAGGCCCTGCATCCGCAAGTTATTGCCAATGGCTTTAGCCCTTTCGTAGCTTCTGCTTTTAAGGGATATTGTCTCCAGTTAGGGAGGGAAGTGGGATCCCTAAGGTGGGTCCGGACCAGTATGGTTGTTGCAGTTCAGCCAGTTTTCCCTTGAATTGCCCAAACTTCTGGATTAATGTCTGAGTCCACCACAGGGAGAAGAAGAGTCTGTCCTAGAGTCATGAGGATGGTGGTTCCCCTAGGAACTAAAATTTATCTGCCTAGCAGAGGAGTTGGACTTTCAGGCATGATTAAAAAGACATGAGTAAACAAGAGGCCTTCCCAACTATAACTAAGGCGTTGGGAAAAATACTGGGTTAAAGGCTTTTCTGAGATGTCCCTCACGGTCATGCTAAGAGAGGACGGGAGACCTGGATTGGAGAGGAGAACAGAAAGGGTTGCTCTGGAGGAAGTCCACCTTCCTTCCTTTCACCTCCAGAATCACCTGGGACTCCTGGAGAGTAATAGTGGTCTGAACAATTGGAGCTGGGGAAACGAGCACTGGGACCCATTCAGTTCTGCTAGACCATTTGGGAGACTGGCCCTGGACCCAGTGACCTGTGTCTCGGGGACAGTCCACCCTCCAGTTGTTCCCATCACAGATTCGAAAGGGTCAAGGAGGCTTCCTCATGCTGCCTGGGCAGTCCTTCCTCAAGTGCTTTGGCTTGCCACATTTGTAGCAGTTACCAGGTGCATCTCAGGGATTCTGAGGTTTGTAAGCCTGCCGGGCAGCCATTACAGCCTCTGTCTTTTTCTTGCATCTATTTTCCCTCTCTTGGGTCTCCTCCTAACCCTATTCTAAAAGACTAATTTGGCTACTTTCAGAGCACTATCTGGTCCTGTGGCCTGTTTCTGTAGCTTCCTCCTGATATCAAGGGCCACCTGAGTAATAAACTTGTTCTTTAGGATTAAGTGTCCTTCACCTGAATCAGGAGATAGAGAAATGTGCTTTACCAAGGCCTCTCTCAGCCCTTCCAGGAAGGCAGTGGGATTCTTGTCTGATCTCTGGTCTGTCATGGATAGTTTGGAGTAATTGAGGGGCTTAGTTCTAGTCTTATGTAAGCCCTCCAGTATGCACACCTGAAAGTGTTTCCTCTTCCATTCTCCCATTTCATCATCGGGGTCCCATGTAGGGTCTTCCAATGGTACTGCTGTTCTTCCAATTGGAGAAGGCTCATCCCCTCTTTGGCAATACATGAGATAAAAAACTCATCCCCAAACTTCTCTGCTGCTTGCAGGCCAGCCTCCTTCTCACCACTAGTCAGGGTTTGATTCAAAAGTAACATTGTCCTTCCAGGAAAGTTCAAATACTTGAGTTAAATTCTGGAAAGCCAGTATATACCTGTCAGGGTTGTCTAAAAACTTGCCAAGAACCCCTTTAATTTGGCTTAAGTCGTGCAGAGAAAAGGAGACCTGGACTTTTAATGGGGCCACATTCACAAAGCATCTCTTGTAGAGGCAGGAGTGAGGTCAGAACCTGCCTGAAATGAAGATTTCTAGGATCAGACAAGCTTGAGAGAGAACTTGGATAGAGAGAAAGGGGTGGACCAGGAGGAGTAGGACCAACGGGAACTGATTCCCCTGCTGGAAACATACATCTCTGAGGTTTGCTTCATATTTCCTTGAGATTGCGCTTTGCAGCTTATAACCTGACCAAACCCTTGTGCAAAGGAATATAAAGCATTTTTTTCCTCCAGATTCTGAGAGTCAAAGGAGTTCCAGTGATTCAGGATGCACTCAATAAATGCAGGCTGAAGATGGTTGGTTACTCATCTGGAAAAAAGAGGGGAGAAAAGGAATCCCTTAGCCTCCTTCCTACTTTTGGAGTGACACAGGATGGAGAGAGAGAGGGAGAAAAGGTGTCCCTTGTCTCCTCTTTTTTCCCTGTATTATCAGAGTCCCAGCGCCCTTACAGGTGCCATCCAGGAATGGGAGGGCCACTTCCACCCATGAAGCAGGAAAGCCTCGTAAGTAGAGTTAGTCACACCTACCTACACTATGCCCTGGCTTCCTGCTCTCCATAACCTTTGGGTTCCCTATACCTCATCTATACCATGGATGTGCGTGAGTTCTCCACAGGAAGTCGACAGGGATAGTCATGTTCACCTGTGCTGTGCCCTAGCTTTCTGCTGATAACTGCCTCTGGATCCCTCAGATCTAATTTTCTTCTATGGCTTCAAACTGAACCTTGGAATAGAATTTGTGACAAAAACGTGCCTCAGGAGGGTGTATGGACCCATTACATGAGTCCCAGGTGGCCCTTGCTAAATTGCAGCCAATAACTGGTGGAGCATCTCCTCCATTGCTTCCCTATCACAAGCAGCATGCTAAGGTCAATCTGTTGAACCAGATTCTCCTCAGACAAAAAAAAAAAAAAAAAAAAGGAAAAGAGAAACAGAATCCTAGGCATTGGGGATCTGGACTAACAAGATTGCCTCCCAAAATAAAAATAATCCATTGTATAGAAAAACTTCTTCTAGTATTTGCAGGACTATGTTGATTCCTAACGTGGTGGGGAAAAAACAAAACAAAACAAAAAAAACAAACAAACAAAAAAAAAAACAAAAACAAAACAAACAAAAAAAAACACACACACACACTTAAATGCAGAGGAGGGAAGGTGCCTGGGGTAAATAGCCTCTTGCCCTATGCGAATACGTTTTTTCAACAGGGGAAAGAAAACTCTCAATCGTTATATTCTCCTTGCCTCTAAGAATAGACAGAAACCACATTGTTCTGAATTACACTTCTGATGTCTGAGCCAAGCGCACATTCTACCCCATTATATTGTCTCTGTGATTTGCAACAACACCCTTAACATTGTATATAAAAACACATAGGCGCCATAACAGCCATAAAAGAAAGAAAGAACATAATAGGAAAGACTGGAGGTCCTAGTGCTGACACCCTAATGGACTGTTTGGGGACTGGAGCCTGTCCAGGAATCTTCAAGTAATGACAACGTGTAGCTTTGGCCAGATACCTTCAATTGCCTCAGGACCTTATTCTAATCCCACGTGGTGGCTAGACCTCCATGAAGCCAAACTGGATTGGAACAAAGCCAAATGCCCAATCCCCCAAGGGGTGATGGCGGATGGAAAAAGTCCTCCCCAGCAAGCCTGTCCTCTGAATCTTGAAAACTGGCAGGCTCGCTATTCACTCTTAACTGGCCTACAGGGGCCAGAATTTTCATCTCTTTTGGGGAAAAAAAAAAAAAAATTAAGGCAAGAAGCCTTGGAATTAAAGTCATAGCACTTACTCACCCTTCCGCCAATCCCAGTTAAGCCCCCAGAAATGACAAAGGATTCCTTTGGTGCCACTTCGCCTGCTGGACATCTCTGTGGCTGCTGCAGCCTCTACCTGGGACCTAACGGGCCCACCAGGCTCACTTCGCCCACTCGACCTGGCAGGCTGCACTCAGCTCGTGCTCGCTTGAATCCCGCCCCTGCCATGGCTCCACGCTTAGCACGCAGGTGAGCCGGTTGTGCTACAACCAGCATCCACGTTGGGCACCAGCGCCAAGATGAGGGAATGCAATGGTACCCGAAAACTAAGAGATGCCACCAATTGCAGAGTCCCAAGGGGTGTTACAACTATAGCTCAGGGAGTCCCGAGGTCTTGGCCCCCATAAGTTTAGCTGCTCTTTCTCCCGTAGTCCACTGAGTGGAAGCATGTTACAAGTCCATTAAGTCCTGCCACTCACAGATTAGCAGGCAGAAGAAAATGACACTCAGTGGCTCTTTCACTCCCGCAGTTCGGCGAGCAGGAGGGGGTGTGTTATCACTCTCTTGTTCCTGCTGCCTGCAGCTC
Source organism: Rhinopithecus bieti (assembly GCF_001698545.2). Classification (NCBI taxonomy): domain Eukaryota; kingdom Metazoa; phylum Chordata; class Mammalia; order Primates; family Cercopithecidae; genus Rhinopithecus; species Rhinopithecus bieti. The sequence continues at coordinate 968,083 of NW_016813124.1, forward strand.
AGCCAACAGGGGCATGTCACAGCTCTCTTGTTCTTACCACCTGGAACGAGGAGTGTTACAGTCTTAGTGCCTTACAGTCTTCATGCCTGCAGTTTGGCGGGTTCCAGGTTGTCCTATGACCAAGAAAAACGAGATGTGCGGACACAGGATAGCAATAAGGAAGTTTATTGAGTGAAAGAAGGAAAGCGCTCAGTTGCAAAAGGGCACCTGAAGTGGGTAGCCCTCAGCTGCAAGAGGGGACCCAAAGTGGGTAAGTCTGTGAGACTGAGTCTAGGGTTTTTGTAGGTTTGGAATGAGGAGGTATTTTTGGAAAAGGCAACCTTCAATTAGTTAAAAAGCATTATTTGGAAAGGACCAGTCAGGAAAGAGTGGACAAACAGGAATGGAAGCTCTCACTCTGTCACAGATTCTACCTAAAACCGGCAGCTCGGTTTTCAGGCTTTAAACTGTCTTTGGCTTGAAGGTCAAGTTTCACTGGGGACCTGCCTGTCTAGGAATTTGTCTGTCTCCTGCGCTATCATACATATGTTACCATCACCCATTCCCCCTCTTAAGAGAGGGAGAGAAAGTTAATTTTCGTAAAGGCAACAAATTCTTCTTAGGAATAAAGGGAAAGATCTGGGAGTCCTCCCCTTTGCAATGTAGTGCTATCTATGTTAGACATTGTTATGAATGTAGTATTTCCATGGTTCTGGGTTTTATACCCCTTTGAAGTGTAAACACATACCTCCCTGTAGATAATTCTCTAGGTGTCTCCATCTATTCAGCCATTATTTAATTTCCAAGGCTTGGCCTCTAAATACAGTTTCCCGTAAAATTTCCTCAGAAAATTCTCCATGCAGAAATACGGTTGGCCGTACATTTCTGCAAGTTCTGCATCCACAGACTCAACCAAGATTGGATCTAAAATACTTTTAAAAAGACAATAGAACAATACTACAGTAAGAAAAATACTATAAATATGTAACTACTATTTACATAGTATTTACAATGTATTAGATATTATAACTAATCTAGAGATGACTGAAAATATACTAGTATGTGTGTAGATTTTAGGCAAATACTATACCATTTAATGTAAGGGAGTTCAACATGTGTGAGTTTTAGTACGCACAGGAATTCTAGAACCAATTTCCCAAGCGTATCGAAAGACTGTACCTAAGTAGACACTGCCTCACAGTACAGTATATAGGCAGTCAGTAAATTACAGCTACAGAAATTGCTATCATTGAACTCATAGTGTATCCAGAATTGGTGGGTTCTTGGTCTCACTGACCTCAACAATGGAGTCCCGGACCCTGGCGGTGAATGGTACACTTCTTAAAGATGATGTGTCCAGAGTTTGTTGCTTCTGGTGTTCAGATGTGTTCGGAGTTTCTTCCTTCTAGTGGGTTCGTGGTCTTGCTGGCTTCAAGAGTGAAGCTGCAGACCTTTGCAGTGAGTGTTACAGCTCTTAAGGTGGTACATCTGGAGTTGTTCGTTCCTCCCGTCCACAGTTGTTCATTCCTCCCCAGTGGGTTCGTAGTCTTGCTGGCCTCAGGAGTGAAGCTGCAGACCTTCGCGGTGAGTGTTACAGCTCACAAAGGCAGTGCAGACTCAAAGAGTGAGCAGCAATAAGCTCTATTGCAAACAGCAAAACAACAAAGCTTCCACAGAGTGGAAACAAACCCCACTAGGTTGCCACCTCTGGCTCCCGCAGCCTGCTTTTATTCCCTTATCCGACCCCACCCACATCCTTCTGATTGGTCCATTTTACAGAGAGCTGATTGGTCCGTCTTACAGAGAGCTGATTGGTCTGTTTCAACAGGGTACTGATTGGTGTGTTTATAAACCTTTAGCTAGACACAGAGTGCTGATTGGTGCATTTACAATCCTTTAGCTAGACACAGAGTGCTAGACAGAAAAGTTCTCCAAGTCCCCACCAGATTAGCTAGACACAGAGTGCTGATTGGTGCATTTATTTATTTATTTATTTATTTATTTATTTATTTATTTATTTTTGAGATGGAGTCTTGCTCTGTGCCCAGGCTGGAGTGCAGTTGCCCGGATCTCGCTTCACTGCAAGCTCGCCCTTCCCGGTTTTACGCCATTCTCCTGCCTCAGCCTCCCGAGTACTGGGACTACAGCACCCCCAACCCGCCCGGCTAGTTTTTTGTATTTTAGTAGAGACGGGGTTTCACCGTGTAGCCAGGATGTCCTGGATCTCTGACCTCGTGATCCGCCCGTCGGCTCCCCAAAGTGCTGGGATTACAGGCTTGAGCACGTGCCCGCGATGGTGCATTTATACGATCCTCCAGCTAGAATAAAAATTCCTCCAACGCCCCGGGCGCAGTGGCCCAAGCCCTGTAATCCTAAGGCACTCTTGGGAGGCGAGACGGGCGATCACAGTCAGGGATCGAGACATCCTGGCTAATACGGTGAAACCCGTTCTCCTACTAAAGAAAACAAAAAAACTAGCCGGGCGACGAGGCGGGCACCTGTAGTCCCAGCTACTTGGGAGGCGAGGCAGGAGAATGGCCTAAACCTGGGAGGCGGAGCTTGCAGTGAGCTGAGATCCTGCCACAGCACTCCAGCCTGGGCGACAGAGCCAGACTCCGTCTCACAAAAAAAAAAAAAAAAAAAAAAAAAAAAAAAAAAAAAAAGTTCTCCAAGTCCCCACCCAACTCAAGAGCCCAGCTGGCTTCACCTAGTAGATCTCACACCAGGGCCATGGGCAGAGCTGCCCACCGGTCCCCTACCACATGCTCACACTCCTAAGCCCTTGGGTGGTGATGGGACTGGGCACCGAGGAGCAGGGGGTGGTGCCCATCGGGGAGGCTCAGGCTGCATGGGAGCCCACTGGGGGGAGGGGGTGCTCGGGCATGGCGGGCTGCAGGTCCCAAGCCCTGCCCCACAGGGAGGTGGCTGAGGTCCGGCGAGAATTCCAGCGTGGCAAGGCCGGCCGGCAGTGCTGGGGGACCTGGCAAACCCTCTGCAGCTGCTGGCCTGGGTGCTAAGCCCGTCACTGCCTGGGGACAGTGGGGCCATCCAACCACTCCGAGTGCAGGGCCTGCCAAGCCCGTACCTACCTGGAACTCACGTTGGCCAGTGAGCGCCTTGCGGAGTCCTGGTTCCTGCTGGCACCTCTCCCTCAAGCAGAGAGAGCCGGCTCCAGCCTCAGCCAGCCCAGAGAGGGGCTCCTACAGTGCAGTGGTGGGCTGAAGGGCTCCTCAAGCACCACCAGAATGGACACTGAGGCTGAGGAGGTGCCAAGAGCAAGGGCTGCTAGCACACTGTCACCTCTCAATCCCCCCTCTAAATAGCACAACCCAACTGCTGTTGGTAATTTGGTCCATGACTGCTCTAGCTACTTCCTGCTGGATAGGGGAGATGAAGGGGTCCTGCAGTTGTAATCGTTTTCTAGATAATAGCTTCTTGACTTTTTTCAGTTTCCTATTATTACTCCCACATACCAAAATTTTAAGGACTTATTTTCATTTGCAATGCCAGAAGAATTAAAGGATAACAATATTGTTTATAAATAGGTTTATTTTATAAATTATTGAAATGTTCTGATATGTATTAATTAACACATCAAATTAATGAAATATTTTTCTTTAGAACTGCACGTATCCTTTACCTCCCTTTTCTTTAGCTACTAAGAAAGACTTCATTGATTTCATTAATAAAAAGGCATTTATATTTAATACTCATCTAGTTAAGCCTTGGAAAGTGTAGAGAAACCAGAAAGAGCAGTCAAAGAATTCTATGGCTCTATTCATTCAACAAGTGCTGTAAAACAGCTCAACAATCACTTAATTGATATATGTGATAAATTTTATTATGAATTTTAAAATCTCAAAACAAACTCTAGTGTATTCAGTTTCGTTTCACAGGCTCGAACGCTTCTTACTTTTGTTTTTCAATTTCTATAGTGTTCTCTGTATTATCTGGAACCGTCAACCTGGCTTTATCTGAGTACTTGACATGCAGGGTTATGGAAAGTAAGCAGCAGTAGATTGACGAGGAAGATGTGAATTCCAGTCCAGATTCTGCCACTTACTAGCAGAATCTGGTCAGATAAAGCCTCTGAATTTCAGTCTTCTCATCCATAAAGTGAGGGTGATTAACAACAGTTTACTAATCTTAAATAGTTGTGACTATACCTGTATCCCATATCTCATGTTCCCCATAAATATGGGCATACACTATATATGAATAAAAATTAAAAATTAAGAAACAGTGTATATTAAACCATCACATAAAACCTTAAAACACTCAGTAAATTTTAAGAAATTATGGAATTAAGAAGACAGCAGACAAGATTTTAGTAATCTTAAACAGATGAGTAGGAGAGAAGATAAAAATTACCAATACCTGGAATAAAAGTGAAGACATAACCTAGATCTCATTAAAAAGGTAATAAGAAGATGATGTGAACAATTTAAAACAATATATTGGACAATTTAGGTGAAATAGAGAAATTATTTGAAAAGCAGAACTTAATTAAAACTGACCTAAAAAGAAGGCAAGATGGATCTCTTTAGGATAATAGAAATGTCCTATAGAAAGGTTGTTTTGCTTTGAGGTATAATTTATACATAAAAAATGCCCAAATCTTAAGTTTTAAGTTAGATATCTTTTGACAATTGTATATGAATGTAAATACCACCCAAATCTAGAAAAACAAATTTATTTGTAGCTAACCCATAACTATTTAGTTAATACAGCTTTTATTTGCACCTTACCTAAATGTTCTTTTATAAATGTAAAATACTTCCATTTTTTAGTTAGTCCTGAATAGAGGAGAAGGAAGGCAAATGTCTGAACTGGAATTGAAATCTTAAGATCTGTTCTTAGAAGCACTCTTCCAAGCTTTAGTTTAGAAATCTTATTGAAGACATGGGGATTATAGTGTGTTAATTGGTGGATCCTAAAGTGATCCTAGAACTTGTGAATATGAACTTATATGGAAAAAGGATATGTGCAAATAAAATGAGATTATGGATCTTGAGATAACTGGGTGGGCTCAGAATCCTATGACAAGTGTTTCTCTAACAGAGAGAAGAGATGACACATAGAGGAGGAGGTCATGTGAAGAACAAAGCAGAAATAAGAGCTACACAGCTACAACTAAAGAATATTTACAGCCACCAGAATCTGGAAGAGTCAAGGAAGGAATCTCCCATAAAACCTCAGGGAATGAATAGAGGGGTGCAGATATCAATATGGACAGCAAAACAAAAATGCTCCTGAGTTCTCAAACATCTTTCTAGCTCATAGCTGATGGTTTGTTTTTGTTTTTTGGGTTTTTTGTTTGTTTGTTTGTTTATGAGGCATAAGCTGAAGGGTATCTAGGCTTCAGAAAACTCTCTTTGGGTGTAAATGAAAAAAAAAAAAAAACACAAAGATTATTATTATTTTTTTCTTTCCTGATATGAAATCATGCTGCATTGGTCACTTGCACAGTGTTACCTGCAAACAAGTTGTTTGCCTCTTTCTCTTCTTTTGCTGGAAGTAAACAAACAAAAACAAAACCAAATTCTCAAGGAAGTTAAAGGGAGAGGATGTAAAAAGAGATCTCTCTGTGACTCATAAGTAGAGTTAATAATAAACACTTTACAGTTAGTGCTATGAGATCTTAGAATTTGCGGGGCTGATAAATACGATCTTGTATGTGATCACAGTCTTTTTTTAAGTCAGCTTATTAATAAAACCAACCTTTCCAGAGTTCCTCCTCATTTTCCTGATCTTGATGCCAGACATTCCAAAATGGGTTCTTCTTTTTAGAATGACAGCACAGATTTGGAAGCATTAACAAACACTAATCACTTACTTTACTGCATGGGATGTTTAGTATTTATTAAGAAAGTTTAAGAGCTTGGCCATATCTATTCACTCAATTATTTACCTTCAAAATATTAATTAAAGGCATTCGTTATAAGATGACTTCATTTGTGAAATACTCTGCTAAGTGAACCTTTTATTATTTCTTTGTAGTTGTCCTTTAGCTTTCTCAGCCTCCTGAACTAACTAGAAAGTGCAATGTAACAAAAAATTCCATAAACGTAAATTACTTGCTAATAATACATGGTATGTATAATAGATAGGATAAGCACACATTCAGTGATTTAGGCTAAATACATCAGAGATTAGCTTGAAGAAAGCCTAAAATATGAATACTGCCCCCAATGGATGTACTTTATTGGCATATAAGAACTTTAAGACTGAAAACATATCTGGATTAATTGAAATGATTCACATTTTTAAGATTTGCATTACAATTAATTACCCCCACCTCAAAAGTACTTTACAAGAAATAACAAAATGTTTAAGAATTCCAAACACATATATGTATACACTGACACACAGAGTTGATTTCTAACATTGAGTTTCTAACAACTGTTTCGTGACATTGTAGAATTAATCACTTGATGTTTTTCATGTTTTACTTTGTATATTTGGGTAGAATTAACATTTCTAATATCTCTTCCAAGTCTAAGATAAGGATACTAAATCAATAGCAATAGAAGTACAGAAGTGCCTCGAATATTTTGAATAAAGCTAATGCTATAAACTTTCCTAGGACCTGAAAAGTGTAATATGAAACTGATTGTATCCAGAAAACAATGTGCTAATATTGTTCCACATTTGACCTTGGATGGTTACACTTCTGTTTAAACTCCACATTACCTCAGATCTATGTTACTTTGAATAGTGATGAGAATGTCATGTTTCAAAACTTATGGGTGTTATTATCTTTTTCCTCAGTCCAGCATATTATGAATGTCAGTGCCATTCAAAGCTTGTTTGCAATGTTTTAATTTCATATATTAAGTTAAATTTAAGTATTGATGTGTATGCCTTCTGATTGCAGAAAAGAGAATATCGCAATGCGAGAGATGCACATGGGACTTTTTAGATTTAATTTTATTTAGTCTAAGCAAGGAGTTTTTGATGATATCATTTAAACTGTGCATAATGTTTTTGCTGCATATGGAGAGTAGATGAGTGCTTGCAGGAAATTGGAACAAAAGTTGGGGAAATGATCCTTGTTAACATAAACACACAGAATCTTGGGATGTTAATAACTTTGTTCATAGAGAGGTTTCATGATACAGGAATGAAAGTGTGGGCTGTAGACTCGAATAAACCTGGGTTTGAACCCTAGGTCTACCATTTATTCATGGTATGACCTTGGGTTAGCACTGGAACTCATTGGTTCTCATTTGTAAAGAGGGAGTAATAATAGTTTCTGCCTGATAGGTTTTTCTGTTGATTAAACTAGGTGACATATGGAGAGCACTTATCCCGGTGCTGATACATGGAAAGCACTATAGTAATTCTAATCATCCCAGACCATGCATCTTTGAGTGCCAACTAAAGAGAAGGCATTGATTTTGTTCAGTTTAATTGCTACTAACCCTATGTGACAAAATGTTTTAAATTATTTTTCTGAAAAACATGCAAAAGGGTTCATTTTGGTGTGGTGGTGAGTTGAAGTTTAGTTAACTCACCGTAGTCTAGAACTGAATTAAACATGACCCTGGAATTTTTTCTTCTCCTCCATGTATGTGCTAACACTGAATTTCACCATATTTACGTCCCACCCTCATTTCAACATCTTTGTTTCTATTGGTTCATCTACTTACAATGGTTTTTCTGGGTAACTTTATTGAACTTTGAATTCCTTTTCCTGAAGACTATGACCCAATAATTTATTCCACATTTTTTTTTTTTTTTTTTTTGTATTTTAAAATCTTTTCTCTTCTGGGTACTTTCTCTAGCATTAAAAATATGTCCACGTTGCCTGGGCGCAGTGGCTCACGCCTGTAATCCCAGAACTTTGGGAGGCCGAGGCAGGAGGATCACGAGGTCAGGAGATTGAGACCATCCTGGCTAATACAGTGAAACTCTGTCTCTAATAAAAATACAAAAAAGTTAGCCAGGTGTTGTAGCAGGCACCTGTAGTCCCAGGTACTCAGGAGGCTGAGGCAGGAGAATGGCGTGAACCTGGGAGGCGGAGCCTGCAGTGAGCTGAGATGGAGCCACTGCACTCCAGCCTGGGCAGCAGAGTGAGACTCTGTCTCAAAAAA
>NW_016813124.1:979852-991806 GCF_001698545.2 Rhinopithecus bieti
AAAAAAAAAAAAAAAAGCCATGTCATTTTAAACACAGTGAATACACTTTTTTGTTGATTCTTTAACTTTCTTTAGCTAGTAATATATTTTTTTAACTTTTCAAGATAATCTTAATTTCTAGAAGGAATAATGTAGTTCATAGTTAATGTCTCACTTCTCATATTTACTCCTCACCTGATTTTATTCTGTATCCTGTTCTTGCAACTCCAGAGAATCTTCTCTGACAAAAGAAACCAGGGATCTCTGAAATGCCCCCTCTAAGGGATAATTTTCATCTTAATTTTATTGTATTTCCTTGCTTTCTTTTCTGTATTGATTATTTATTCCCATTCTCTACTTTTTGACTCCCATGGAATAACAGTTACATGCTTCTCCATACACTTTTCTGATAATTCCATCTATAACATCTTCATGAGTTTTGCTTTTATCTTCCCACCTCTTAAGTATTGGTGCCACTCAGATATCTTACCACTCAGAGATCTGTTCTACACTCAGTATACCTCTGAGTCTACATGTGTTTCACATTACATTTTAACTACCATGTATGTTTCTCAAATTATTGTTATATCTCCGGTTCAGAATTTGGTCTTGAACTTCAGACCAATATAGTCACACACTATCTAGATGATTTTTTTGAATGTCCCACAAACATCTCACCTCAAGTATTTAAGAGTTTCTGCCCTAAACTCTCACATTTCTATAATTTCTAAATTAATTAAATATCAATCTATTTATTCTATCAAACAAGAATGGAACGTAACAAATTGATGTGTCTGAAGAGTCTCCTAGACAAACAGAAATGACCACTTGTAAACAGAGATCAGGATAAGAGATAGTGGTGGGGCGCTATGGATCTGAAGTTGGTAGGTAAAGCTAGAAAAGCAGGTAAATCTACCTACAGAGCCCGTGAAAAAGAGATGGTTGAGGGTAGGATGCCTAGAAGCAACATGAAGTTCCAAAGAATAAAATAAAATCAAGTTACAGGTAGAGAGTAATATATAAATTAAACACGAGGAAAGTCAAACCATGGAGTTCAGACAAAAGAGTTGAAACATAAAGTGTGCTAGATATTGTTAAAAGTTACACAAATGACAAATAAGTTAGGGACTATGGATGGCAAAATTGATTTTTACACCGTATCCTTGATACACTTCTATTATCAATATCCGTTTTTCTGTAACATTCTTACTATGATCTTCAAGTGGCAGACATTCAGTATTCAGGTTTCCATATCTTGATTTACTTAAACATTGCTTCATTTTGATATATCAATAAATTTTTCTAAACAAAAGCACTTTCTAAATTGTTATATATTGCTTTACTTTCCTTTGTCCATCTACAGATGAAAAATATTTTTGAACAGCCATGATTTATTGTCAATATAATAGCAACAGAAGACTTTCATAAAGCACATATTCTTATTTGTAATCTTTTCTTTATTTTTTACATTTAGCTGTATAAATACATGTTTGTTAAACATAATTGTTATATTCATGTGTATATGAAAAAGAGTGGTATGTTGTCTTAATATTTTGAAATGAAGCGATATTTGGTTTTTACGTGTCCAAATCCCATTAGATTAAAGTCTGTGAGATTAAGGACCAGGTACTACGTGTAGTGGAACACCTGGCATACAGTATGTTAGCTGAGTATTTTTTAATGATAAAATAAATGAGGCACTAACAACAAAGAATGGTATGTCAAGAGATAAGTGAAGGAGCAAAAGAAAGAAAGGGATTACATTGGACAATAAGGAATATATTCATAATTTAAATTAATATGTCCTCCCACTGAATAATTGAAAGTTCAATAAAAATGTTGTCAATTATAACTCCCAACATATATCTTTATGGGATCCTTCAATTTGAGGCTTGCTGATACTTTATCTCTGCACTATTTATGAAGTTTTCTTTCTCCTGATAAACTAGTAAGATAAAACTACTTATGAAATTTATTTAAAACTACTTATGAGGCAAATTTTTAAGGATTTCAATTATTAATCATTAAATGAAAATGAATGCAATAAATTGTTCATGGCAAACTTTCAATAAAGTATATTCAAAGTTATCTCTATTTGAAAAAGAAAATATCTAAATGCAAACTGCATACTGTTTCTCATAGGATCATGGATTTCCTTTAGTTCAATATTCTGCCATAATCAGACACTTTCTATATAATATCCTTGACAAGTCTTTGTTGCTTACACTACTGTATTAGTCTGTTCTCATGCTGCTATGAAGACATGCCCGAGATTGGGTAATTTATAAATGAGAAAGGTTTAATTGACTCACAGTTCTGCATGGCTGAGGAGGCCCCAGCAAACTTATAATCACTTCAGAAAGCGAATCAAACATGTCCTTCTTCACATGGCAGCAGGGAGAAGAAGCGTGAGTGCCCAGTGAAGGAGGAAGCCGCTTATAAAACCATTAGATCTCATGAGAACTAACTCACTCTCATAAGAACAGGATGGGGGAAATTGCCCCCATTATTCAATTATCACCACCTTGTCCCTCCCACAATATGTAGGGATTATGGGTGGTACAATTCAAGGTGAGATTTGGGTGGGGACGCAACCAAACCATATTAGTTACCATCATCAATACGACTGCCACAGCATCACGATGATATTTATTTTTTAGCAACACTAACAATTCCATTAACATAATGTCTCCTGTGTGACAGGCATTGGACAATTTACATAATCACTGGGAAGCATACATTATTACCCAGAGTTCTTAGATAAGGTAACTATTCCTTTGGCGAGTACAAGACTTCAGATTGTTTAGTAATAAAACTAAAATTTTAATCTATGTCTATGTTGACTGCCTAAAATATCCCAAAATCCTTATTGATAACCAAAATTAAGTTAGTAGGCTTATTGCATTAAGGGAGAATGTCACCTTAACAGAGGGCATTCGTTTGTTAGGGCTACTGTAACAAAACACCACAAACTGGGTAAATCAAACAACAGTAAAGTTGTTTTATTTGTTCATTGTCTCATTTTTCCAGGTTTTCTCAGAGTGGGTTCCTTCTAAGGGCTGTGAGAGAGAATCTATTCCATGTCTCTTGCCTAGATTCTGGTGATTTATTCCCAGTCTTTGGTGTTCCTTGGCTTGCAGACCCAAGACCCAGATCTCTGACTTCATGTTCCCACGGTGTTCTCCCTGTGTGCATGTCTGTCTCCCCTTTTTGCAAGGACACCAGTCAGATTGGTTTAGAGACCCATGCTACTACAGTATGATCTTGTTGTAACTTGACTAGTTACGTCTGCAATGACCCATTTCTGAATAAGGTCACATTCTGAAGTACTGAGGGTTAGGATTTAAACATATTTGTGAAGTTCTAATCCCCAGTACTTAATTATGTTATGTACATTTGATAATAACCTAACTCATTTTTTGAAGGAGACAATTCAACTCATAACCCTGAGTTTTACCAGGTCCTCAAAATGAGGAAATTAAGAAAGAACATTTATGATATTTTAAGCCTAAGCTGTATGAGTTTTTTGGTGAGTCTTACAAAGTGGAATACTAGTTGGAACTGGGCAAAGTTTCTAACAAATTAGTTTGAGATTGGTGGACACAATGAGAAGAGGAACACAAAGCATGTTTTGATGAACAAGTCTTGATACATATGCTGCTTGGTTGATTCATAATCTTATCCAAAATTTGAGTATGTGTTGGAGAAAGAAGTTAGGTTGCTTTTCTTGATCTCAGTATTGTTAAAAAATAAGCAGTGAATTACCTTGTCACAGAATTGTTTCATATATAGGGAAATGGAATTATGTTGGTTTCAATCTTTATCTGTGTAACTTCAAAGCCTGTGAACTACATCATTTTACCTTTCTCTTCCATCATTGATATATGCCACGGTACTCTGTAATGCTGTTGGATTGCTATACTAGTTCTAAAAAATTCAGCTTAACCTTCTTGCCCTGTTGCAAACATTGTTGGCATACATTGGGTTAAATCTGTCTTCCTTATGAAACTCTTCAGAAAATTGTCTATCTATCTATTTGTCCATCTTTCTATCATCTTTCTATTTATCTATCTTATCTATCTATGTTTTCTATTTATCTATCTGTGATCTATCTGTCTATTCATACACATATATTGTATCCAAAGTCTTCTGTTTTCTACACAAATAATCTGGTTTCTTCAGGTTTTCAAAGAAAGAGAGTTGTATTTATATTGTGAACAATAATCATTTTGTATCACCCTGATAATGTTGGTAACTCCAGCAATATTATTTTAGATAGTAACATTATCAGCATCCCATGTCTTCTTGCATTCTGAAACTTGGCTCCATTTGCAAGTACAAAATGAATTAGAGCATCTCTGATGAGTTTCAACCATCTTAACTCTAGAGTTGATACAGTGTATTACCACTTCGTTGGCAACATATGAAGCCATGTGGCAGTTCTACCAAAAATATATATTACTATTGTTTTGAAGTTCATTTGACAGTATCTAAAATATCATGCACTCTCTGTCTTGGCATTTCTAGGTAATCATGTTTAGGAAAAGCATTCCATTCCTCCAGTTGTAAAACATACAATATATAAAATAGAGATGGGATTTCAGAAATGGATTTTATAGTCAAGATATTACCAATAAGTCTGCATTTGAAAAAAAAGGTAGAGAGAATGTCAACTTTTTAAATTTTTTTTGGCAAGAAAATATTTTTTGGTAAATACACGTGTTGTCAAGAGTTATAGAATTCTACTCATTTTAATTTATAAATATTCTGTGATGGGTAATTAGATCAGGAGAATGAAATCCAGCAATCAACAGAAACCTTAAGACAATTTAGAGTGCCTTTTTAATCTTTAAAGAAAAAACCCAATAAACACTGAAAAACAAAATCGATGAGAGTTTTAAATGTTTCTTTTTTCTGAATTTGCTGCAGGGTCCAAGTTTTCTCTCACGAGGCCCTTTTTTCTACACGAGCAACAAAAATTGAAGAAGATGGATCCATTCTTTCGACCTCATGAAACCATTCCCGCCATTACTAAGTTCAGGGGAGAAATGCATTTCATTAAATAGGTTGGAAATATTTGTTTCTTCTTTATTGGTAGGATGAGTAAAGGAACATAACCAATCAAGAGAAATACTTTAGATTATGGGGAAATACAAAGTGGACATTTGCATTTTCTGTCTTCAATAGCTTGTTTAAATAGTTTAAGGTACTTTTTATGAATACTTTTTTAGTTGCAGTCGAAAAAAAGGCTACTTTTAAAATGAAAAAGACTGCAATTTATAATATTACTGTATGGCAATCATACTTATATTTTTAACATACAGATGTCCCCCAACTTGTAATGGCTCAACTTTCTATTTTTTGACTTTATGGTGGTTCAAAAGCACTACGCATTTAGTAGAAATACTACATCAAGTACCCGTACAGCCATTTCGTTCTTCACTTTCAGTGCCGTATTCGATAAATTACATGAGATGTTCAAGACTTTTCTCTATAAAATATGCTTTGTGTTAAATTTTGTCCAATTGTAGGCTAATATAAATGTCTGAGTATATTTAAGATAGGCTAAGCAAAGATACAACGTTCAGTAGGTTAGTTGTAATAAATTCATTTTCAACATATATTTTCATGGACATAACCCCATCATAAGTTGTGAAACATCCGTATTTTTATAGCAGTGAGTGAATTATATAAAGAAAATTAAAATTCACAGTATGGAGCAAATAAGTTTAATGTTCCTGACATCACATGGCGTCATATGGATTTTTACATTTACCAATTATTTATTTAACCTATCATCACCTGCCTTTTGGGAATAGCCTTTGTAGAGAATACTGACATTTTAGTACCATTAAAATAATCTCTCTCTATATATATATGGATTATTTATATTTTTATATTTATGTATGGATTATTTATATATATATGCTTTCTTGAAAGATTGAATCATTCTTAAATTTTAGTGAAACTTTATGTAGCTGTTTTTTTCTTTTAAAAAGAGGAAATATGGTAAAGCAAACGGAGTGAGCGTCAATAGAATGAGCTCGGAATACAAAGACTAAAGCCTGTGTCTGTCTTTGACTCTGAAAAGCCGTGTGAATTTATTTTTTTCCAAACTTTTAAAATGAGAGGAGTTGGAGTTACATTTTACTTAAAATTATTCTAAGCTCAAAATATCTAAACCTTAGCTATACATTTATTATGTTTGGCAAAATCACCTAACAGGAAGCCTATCCCAGTTCTTCATTTAGTTTTTATTATCTCCCTCCTTTGATCATATTTTTTTTTATTGTATGTAGCAGGATAGAAGTGCCCCCAAAACACCTCCTTAGTATTCAAAATCTTAACAGTATTTCTAATATTTGGAGATTTTTTATATATATATATATACACACACATATATATACACACACATATACACATATATAAACATGTATTAATGAATATATAGTTTAGTGAATTCATATATATTCATAAACATATATGATATATTTCTAATACTTGGAGATTTTATATACATATGTATATATACAGACACACATAAACATTCATGAATGGATATATATTTTTATGAATTCATATACATTCCTATACGTATATATGAATATATATTTACATGAATTCAAATACAATGAAAAATATATATATATATATTTGTTCACATACTCTAGACACTCAGAGTCTACACTTATTTTTAAGCAAAGCATTAAAAGCATTAAATTTTAGGGCAATGAAATAGTAATATTTTCTCCATTTTTTTTCTGCTTTTGTGTGAATCAGTACAATCAAGGATTTTTGTGGAAGGGATAATTTGAGGCAATGTTGACAGGAGACATACAATGAAATGATGGTATCTAGCATCAGAAATCCTCAGCCAGAGAAAATGCTAGGCTTTTCATTTCAGAGGTATAAACATATACTGATCCTCAGTGCCTGACGTCTTGGCCACACTAAAGAATTTCAACTCCTGAGAACATGTTGGGAAGCAAGAATTGGTCAGAAATGGAGTACACGGGCACAGAACACATCCCGAACATATGCAATTGTTCTTTTTTAATTAGTGTGAAACAGACAGAAAGTTAGAGACCATTAGAGAGAAGTTGACAAATTTGTTCACAGATATTGGAATATATTTTACGTGTGTTTTCAAATATGTTTTATGTGTGAACAGATAGTTATTAACCCATTAAGTGGATGTTGGAAAGAATTATATGTCCAAGAGAAGATAAAACCTGCTTAAATTCAGAAGCAAGAGTTCTATGAGTTTTTTTTTTTATGATGACATATAACTTACCCAGTGTTGATTCTGTTTCCTCATTCATCATGTCTACTTGCACTCATGTTGGAAACAGTGGTCAAGGAATAAAATTGTGCTTCACAAGTTCAGTCTTATTTCACCAATAGCAGAACTGAGAAACCATAACATGAAGTACTTAATAGATACTTCATTTTAATGTCAAGTTTTATCAACAGCAAAATGAAATATATAGAGGGATTGAATAGAGTACCTAAGTAGGAAATATGGAGTGTGGTTTTAGTTTTATCTTAGCTACAAAATTGTTATTCTATTTAGGAGAACTTTGTTTTATTTTCTAAGACAAAAAGGAGTACACTCATAATGCCCTTCCTCACTAGGATTCTGTGAGGTTGAAATAGATGATGAATACATTTTCTCTAGAAACAACGTGTGTATTTAATTCAGTATTACTATTAACTCATTCAAAAAACTAGTATTAAAATCTTTCAAGTAGGCCCTTATCTGTATTTTCTGAATTTCGTTTTACTATTATATATATATGGATAATATAGATATAAAACATAACCATACTAATTTTAAATGCTAAGAGTACACTAAGTTAGTGTGTACAAATAGAATATAAATTTTAATTTATGAAGAGTTGAGGCCTTAGAGTACTTTTTTCACTAAGGATAAATGATATTTTTATCAACGTATCACAACATATCACAGGTATAGTATGCGTCTATTCTGAATAATAGTGTGATATATAAATAACACTCAGTTTTGAAATTTAAAAACCCATCTAGGTATACATTCTCAGTTATCAATTACGACAAAATCAATTTTCACAAAAATATGAAAAGCATTTGGTAAAATTATGAAGCACAATTATTACTAGTATTATGCCAATATTAAAGCATTTTCAAGAAACTAGAAGTAATTGAAATTCTGAAGATACTTTTTATTTCTCCCAATAAAAGTTTGTATTTGATATAGCATCATAGCACAATCACATATTTTATATTACCTAATTAATTAAAAATAAACATAAGCAAATCTAATGCAAATATAAACATGTAATACAGCTATTATCCACTTCCAATGAGTAACTCTTTTTCTTCTAGACTTTGCTATAGATTACAAGTATGATTTCATGCCAAATTAAATTTTAATTTCTACATATCAGGAAGTTAATAATTTGTAAATAGGGTTTGCTGAATTTAAGCAATATTTTATTGTATTGTATAATTTGTATAAATTTATGAGGTAGAAGTGCAATTCTGTGACATGAACAGATCTCATAGTGGTTTGGTTAGGGCATTTAGAGTATTTATCTCCCAAGTGACATACATTAAACAATAAAATAAATAAACCATACTCATACATGGGATGTGAACTGTGAGTCTTTGAAAGTAGCTGTTCACTGTCTTCCTGTAGTTCTGTTTTTTTTTTTTTTTTTAACAAAGTTTGAATTTCTCTTGGCATTTGTCTTTTTGATATAGAGCATGAAACACAAGAAAGTAATGAATGAGGCTCAATGTTGATGCCAATAGGTGTAATTCATCATGGCTTCAATGACAGTCCGGTGGTACAGTATAAAGTTGCTGAAGGGTAACACATGCTGCATCAGTGTTGAAGATGTTTTTCTTATCTCCTATAATTACATTACAATTATCATAGAAACTGAACTAATTCCTTCATTGACTAAACCTAAACATGAATTAAATGCCAATGTAAATCCTAGGTGCTTAATCCTTTAATAAGTGAATAAAAATGGCCATATTTCACGTTTTAAAGTAGGCTTATTTCTCCTTCCACATCTAGGAATTTTCTAGTTATGTTTCTAAAGTTTCAACATTTAGATCCTAAATTATTCTTAGCTATCTATACATTCTAATAATCTACTATAGTCCCAACATTCAGCAAGACACTTGGAATACCCAAATGGTTACTACACAGGAGAGATCTAAGAGAATAAACAAGGTAAATAAATCATTTTAATTAATTGTATCATACTAAAAGAGATGATAGTAATGTGGACAAAATATGGGAGGAAAGAAGATGGAGCTTTTGCCTCCAATATGGTTTGGGTCTGTGTCCCCACCCAAATCTCATGTCAAATTTTAATTCCCAGGTGTTGCAGGAGCGGCGTGGTGGGAGGTGATTGAATCATGGGGGCAGACTTCCCCCTTATTGTTCTCATGATAGTGGATGAGTTCTCACAATATCTGGTGGTTTAAAAGTGTGTGGCAGTACCCCCTTCTCTCTCTCTCTCTCTGTCCTACTCCCCCATGGTAAGATACACTTGCTTCCCTTTCCCCTTCTGACATGATTGTAAGTCTCCTGAGGCCTTCTAGCCATGCTTCCTGTACAGCCTGTGGAACTGTGAATCAATTAAAACTCTTTTCTTATAAATTACCCAGTCTCAGGTAGTTCTTTATAGCAGTCTCACAATGGACTAATACAGCCTCTGACTAGGAGATCTGAGGAATTCACCAGAGAGGTGACATTTTAAGAATTTAAGGAATTTCAACTTGATCTTAATGTCAATGAGTTTCTTTTGACAGTGCTTTAAAGATCAGGTCATTGATGAGAGTGTGTGAAAAATAATGATATGTATTTTGGAAAACAGAAGACAGATTTGTGAGACAGGTTTAAGATTGAAGGACAGGATGTATGCTATAGGAGACATGAAATAGAGTGAAGAGACAAAGATAATTTTAGTAGTTCTATCTCAAAAGTTGACATTATTGCATAATTATTAATTCAATTAGGGGCTAGTTTGGAGAATGTGATGATGACTTTGACATTGGATATGTGGAGTTTTGTAGCGCTATAGAGCACCTCGTCAGATACATCAAGAAGGCTGTTGAATATGAGGTTGTAGCTGAGAAAGAAGTAGGGTCTAGAAATGCTCTGTCATGTATAGTAACCACTAGTCACATGTGGATTTAAATGAAAAATAATTAGATTAAATAAGAGTCAAAGTTCAATTTCTCAGTAGCATTAGCCATAATTCACATGCTTAGTGATCATGTATAATAGTGGCTACTGTATTTGGCAGCACAAGTTACAGAAAATTTCCATCATGACTGATAATGTAGATGATGTTACCTTTAGCAACATTGGTCCAGATGAGGAAGAGTAAAATGAGACAGGCTAAAAGACCCAAGATAGAATGGTTCATGTAATCCTCGAGAAAGAAATATTATAAGGAGAAAATGTTCAAAAGAGTGTTCACCCAATCAACTGCTCACTCATTATAACTTTTGAACCAATTTTTTAGAATTCTTGTTTTCCACTTCATTTATGCCCAATCCTCAGATTTTGCTATTCTCAGTAAAAAGCTACACATGGTTTGTTCCTCATTACTTTAGTCTACTTTTAACAGATGCAATATCCTGTATTTATTTTGTTTTTGGATTTAATATATTTTATTAGCACTTTCTTGCTAAAATACTGCCCCTAATAAACACTCAATTAATGATAATTGGTAACTTGTATTAAAACAAACAAAACAAAATACTGTAGCTACATTTAGAAGAAAAATACTTTAAAAATCAAATGTGAATATAGGGCACTTGGAGTGCCAGAAGAAGCTCTATCTATTATATTATGGGATAGGTAGTACCTTTTATCTGGCACCTCACATGCTGTATAGTATATATAAAATCTCTGAATATGAATGGTACATCTAGTGAAACAAAATGCCCTGATCTGTGTGGTACCATGGAAACCAGCAAATGACCTAATTCTGCTTGTAAGTTTCCTCAAGAAATATCAGTTTACTTGTCCTTTCATTGCTTTTCTCATGTTCGGAAAAAAAAAAAAAATCCTTATTTTTCAATGGTATAGATTATATAAGATTAATGATATAGGGTTTTCAAAAGATCCTGCTTACATATTACAAAACAGGAAGAAATAGATATACGTTTCTTCCTGTTTTGTAATATGTAAAGAGGATCTTTGAGTAAAATTATTTGGGTATTACAATATGACAAAGAAAAAGTAGTAGGAATATTATGGTATTGGTTTTCATTATATATGTTAAGAAGTGTCAGAGTGATATTAAATTTCAGAATAAGAAAATATTTGTGTAAAGACTGGATATCAAGGTAATTTTTATAGAGTTTAAATTCTAGCAGTAGAGTTATAGTTTCCCTTACTTTATAGCTATAAATTTTAACTCAGTTTTGCAGTGGTGTGAATAAAGGTTAACAGTGGAGTCATCAATGATTTAAAAATTTAAATAATTTTAATTGTTAACCATTTCTGTAAATATTAATTCCATTTGGCTGTCAATTGTCCTTTAGAATCAATTAACCTTGGTCACTTTCATTAATAGATTTATATTTGCTAACATACTATTTTAAATACATGACTTGCAAAATATAAATCTGAATTATTTTAAAATGTCATGTTTAAAACATGTTTGTATCAGTCGTTATAATATTCTTAAGATTCTTGGAGCATGGTAACTGAAAACTTAAAATGATCTACTCATTTTATAACTATAGAATAAAGAGGCAGACTAAACTGTAGAATAAATTCTCTTGAGATGCCATTCTAAGACACAGCTTTTAAAACTATATCTCAGTAGCATTTTATAAAGTAAAAGAAAAAAGAAAGATCCCAAATACCTTTTATTTAGTTTTTTGAGTTTCAAAAATGTTAATCAAACTAATAGAATTACTGGTACCGTTTTTTAAATGCTTAGAAAACTTGGCTATAATTT
>NW_016813124.1:993782-1000558 GCF_001698545.2 Rhinopithecus bieti
AAAAAAAAAAAAAAAAAAAAAAAAAAGAAAGAAAGAAAAGAAAAGAAGAAAGAAAGAAAGAAAGAAAAAAACTTCTAGGAATCACTGATTTAAGAAACCCCAATAATGTGATGAACTCTGTAACCACGTCTACTAGCTAATACACAACTGACTTTTCGATAGTAATTTACATTCAAAATATAAGGCACTATAAAAAATATAAAATATTTTAAGACACAGTTTCTTTCTGTCTTTTAAGGGTTAATATTCTTGTCAATGCCAGAAACATTTGAATGCATACCGTGTATAGTGGGATATTTAAATATTTGATTTAATTCATTACCCAAGATCTTCTTGTTGAAAAGATTTTGTTGAGAACAAGTGGTCATTAATTCACTTACAGTTATTGCTATTTCTCCATTTCAACATTTGATCCAGCTTTTAACCAATAACCCATAATTGCCAATGTAATGAAATAAGCATACAGATATTGTGACACTATCCACTTTAAATATTCTTCAACTTTGCTGTCAGCATTTACTCATGCCCCAATTTGATTTCTCATATTCTAGACTGATATATATTTGTCAGTGTTTGATATATGGCATGGCTATCAGTGATTGGTCTGTCAAATAAAAGTCTCAAATTTTATTTCAGTAATAGTTTAGAAGAGCTTCTCTTCTAAAATTTTCTTTGTCATACACAGACAAAAGCAAAGATGTTGATATTTGATCTAACAATTGCTATTGTTTGGTTTGTTTGACCCCTACAAACCTCATGTTGAAATTGATGCCCAATATTGAAGGTGGGGCTTCAAGGGAGGTGTTTGGATCACGGGGGGGGGATCCCTCATAAATGGCTTGATATCATTCTCAAAGAAATAAGTGAGTTCCCACTGGAGTTGGTTGTTAACAATAGCCTGGCACCTCCCCAGCCCCTCTTGCTCTCTGGCTTGCTCTCACCATGTGGTCTCTGCACATGCCGTCTGCCCTTTGCCTTCTTTCATGAGTGGAAGCAGCCTGAGGCTCTCATCTGAAGCAGGCGCTGTTGCCATGCTTCTTGTACGATCTGCAAAACCGCAAGCCAAATAAATAATATAAATTTATTTTCTTTATAAATTACCCAGACTCCAGTACTTCTTTGTAGCAAAACAGACTAAGAGCAATTTAATATGCACTTTTGCTTAGGTGCTTGAATTGGTAGTAATAATGAATTTTATGGACTTTGGAATTGAAATATCAGAGATGCATATTTAGGGACCTATAGAGATATTACATTAGTTGCTATATGGCTCAGTTATTAACATCCAATGTAATATGTAAAGAATGGAGGAAGGGATAAAAGAAATGTGTGACATTTGGAATAATTTTAAAAGAGCAATATGTACCAGATAATTTAAGAATATGTGATAAACATGAAAAAAGATTTGTAAAATACATGAATGAACAAAGCATTTGAACAATTAGTGTGTTATTGTTAGCTCGAATCATAAGAAATTGTATCTAAATTCAATAAATAAACATTAACCACAGCTCCTGAATGCCAACCAGTTTATATGCCATAGAGATATTTATTCAATCCACGTAACTGATTTCCACAGCAAAGGAAAGGAAAGAGGGATTCTGTGATTCCTTTTCACCTTTTCTTACCCACTTGTTTCTTCAGAGAAGATTCAGATAGAAGACTCAGATGCTCTTACTAAAATGGTACACCGTTCAGTTTATTCACATCCTTCAGAGGGCCCTAGGGACAACCATGTTGCCACTTCTGGGGATTTTCCTGATGTCAGAAGTTCATTGTGAAACCAACCTGTTTGACTCCAAGTTTCATTCAGAAAATACGGTCACAGTGCCTAGACTATGTCTTAAGTTTTAAGAGTTGGCCCAAGATAACTGTATTCTCTCAATTGGCAACATGGATTGCACAGGTATAGCTTCTTTCAGTACTAGTTATTAGGATCCAAATGCATGAGCTTTTATATATACCTACTATTATGATTAAATTCAAAATATTTTACTTTAAAATAAATTACTTAGGCAGCTTTGTAATGAATTGTAGTTGTTCTTGTGTGTACTTTACTTCCTTTAATAGATTACAGTTTCTGTAGTGAAATGTATCCCTTCTTGTCCATCTTTATGTGTCCCAACATGCCTAACAGTGACTTTCACTAATCAGCCATATTAATGACTTGTGATATGTTTTACTATATAAGTGGAATCTCTTCCTTTGAAGATCTCTTGATTGGCAGGTGCTTTGTCCCCTTTTCAGCGACACCATAAAGCATCATATTTGCCCTAATGTTGCTGGGGTTGAGAGTCACAGTTAAGTAACAGGAATTAAGAACTTCACGGATCTTCTCTAGCAAACAGTTCCACCTGTTAACTAATCACTTCACTTGTCCATACTGGTTTATCTACTGAACTAGTTTCTGCCAACAGAAGTTTTTTTTTTTTTTNAAAATCCCAAATATGTATTTTCAATGCAAAGATTGTACTTTATAATAAAGACTGTTGGTTGGAGGTACTCAAGGGAGATGATAGCATATTAAAACCAACCCCTTACACTTTGAAGAGGAAATAATATAGGTGTGTGTATTTTCCTCATAAGTGCATAATTTAACTTAATATGTTCATTTACTGAAATTGGAGATTGTGCCAACTGTATTTTCTCTTGCCTAGAGAGGTTTGGTTTATTCTTTTTCATTATGCTGAACAAATGTAATTTGTAAAGACATGCGTTATACTATCAGTTTCTCTTTTGTCTTTTTGTTTTTATTACTCAAAAGTCAATTATTACACAATATGTGATTGTCAAAATTTGACTCAATTTTTAAACAGAAGTTAATCATCAAAGTAAATACTTCACAAATTCATCAAAAGCTACCATATATTAATTGTTATTAGCACTGATTAAGATAGGAAAAGAAGGCTGCTATTATTTGAGCATACTTTTAAAAATCTTATAAATGCATAAAGACTGATTTTGACATGTATTTGTTACAGAATCTAAATATATTACTTGTATAAATCAGAATGGAAAGTTCTTTCATCACCTATAATTAGTGTGACAATTTTTTAAAGGCACAATGAAACTATTTTAATAAGTTTTCATGTTTAATTCAGGAAATGGTAGTCTCATTCCATAAAGTAACATTTTTGGTGATAGTTGAATTTTGTATGCTCTAAATATAAGTCTTTCTTTCTTATTTTAGGGATCTGTCAATAAGTTGAAACTGAATTTCAAATTTCGATGTTAATTTCTGCATTTTTTCCTCACTTTGAAGAGGAGTTCTACCTTTCCATATAATTCTTGAGTAATACCATTCTGAAGGTGCTGTAGAAGTACAGAGACAAAGGGCAGAATACTGAACGCATAACAGAATAACTCTAGGTCGACAGATCAAATGTCCTTTCAAAAATGTGTTTAAACAAACTTTCTGTGTAATAAAAAGATTTAAAAGCTCCCGACAATATATCCTTCAAAAAATCAAATGTAACATAGCATAACAGAAGAATCTGGGAAGGTTTTGGAACCTGTTATGACAGAGTTTAATGTTGATATTAAAGTGTTCTGGAGACAGTACTTACTATCCCCATGAACAACTATAATAAAAGATTCCCCTGTACGAACACACACACGCATATATACACACATATGATATGGACTAATTAATGGCTCCGATTTTCAGTGCTAATCACGCTAATCAATCTTAGTATTGATCCTTGGAAAATGCTGAATTGTGTGTGTGTGTGTGTGTGTGTGTGTGTGTGTGTGTGTGTCTGTGTGTGTGTTTGCCCTCTTGGTAGACCTCTGCACATAATGATCCTGAGTCACTCATCCTCAATATATCACCCTAGACTGCCACTAAAAGTTGATTGGTTTTGACAGATAAGAAAAACTCATTTGCCAACCTGAATCTAAAATGCTCATCAGTTATACTTTTTACCTTGAAAGAGGTGGGTTACCCTTAGAAATGTCAAGGAATCGGCTGGGCATGGTGGTTCATGCTTGTAATCCCAGAAATTTAGAAGTCTGAGGCAGGCGGATTGCCTGAGGTCAGGAGTTCGAGACCAGCCTGGCCAATATGGTGAAACCCTGTCTCTACTAAAAATATAAAAATTAGCCAGATGTGGTGATGGGTGCTTGTAATCCCAGTACATGGGAGGCTGAGGCAGGAAAATCACTTGAACCTGGGAAGTGGAGGTTGCAGTGAGCCAAGATTGCACCACTACGCTCCAGTTTTGGTGACAGAGCAAGACTCCATCTCAAAAAAAAAAAAAAAAAAAAAAAAAAAAAAAGAAAGAAAGAAAAGAAAAGAAGAAAGAAAGAAAGAAAGAAAAAAACTTCTAGGAATCACTGATTTAAGAAACCCCAATAATGTGATGAACTCTGTAACCACGTCTACTAGCTAATACACAACTGACTTTTTCGATAGTAATTTACATTCAAAATATAAGGCACTATAAAAAATATAAAATATTTTAAGACACAGTTTCTTTCTGTCTTTTAAGGGTTAATATTCTTGTCAATGCCAGAAACATTTGAATGCATACCGTGTATAGTGGGATATTTAAATATTTGATTTAATTCATTACCCAAGATCTTCTTGTTGAAAAGATTTTGTTGAGAACAAGTGGTCATTAATTCACTTACAGTTATTGCTATTTCTCCATTTCAACATTTGATCCAGCTTTTAACCAATAACCCATAATTGCCAATGTAATGAAATA
The DNA here is from genome assembly GCF_001698545.2 of Rhinopithecus bieti. NCBI lineage: Eukaryota > Metazoa > Chordata > Mammalia > Primates > Cercopithecidae > Rhinopithecus > Rhinopithecus bieti. The sequence goes on from NW_016813124.1 coordinate 998,492, forward strand.
AGCATACAGATATTGTGACACTATCCACTTTAAATATTCTTCAACTTTGCTGTCAGCATTTACTCATGCCCCAATTTGATTTCTCATATTCTAGACTGATATATATTTGTCAGTGTTTGATATATGGCATGGCTATCAGTGATTGGTCTGTCAAATAAAAGTCTCAAATTTTTATTTCAGTAATAGTTTAGAAGAGCTTCTCTTCTAAAATTTTTCTTTGTCATACACAGACAAAAGCAAAGATGTTGATATTTGATCTAACAATTGCTATTGTTTGGTTTGTTTGACCCCTACAAACCTCATGTTGAAATTGATGCCCAATATTGAAGGTGGGGCTTCAAGGGAGGTGTTTGGATCACGGGGGGGGGATCCCTCATAAATGGCTTGATATCATTCTCAAAGAAATAAGTGAGTTCCCACTGGAGTTGGTTGTTAACAATAGCCTGGCACCTCCCCAGCCCCCTCTTGCTCTCTGGCTTGCTCTCACCATGTGGTCTCTGCACATGCCGTCTGCCCTTTGCCTTCTTTCATGAGTGGAAGCAGCCTGAGGCTCTCATCTGAAGCAGGCGCTGTTGCCATGCTTCTTGTACGATCTGCAAAACCGCAAGCCAAATAAATAATATAAATTTATTTTCTTTATAAATTACCCAGACTCCAGTACTTCTTTGTAGCAAAACAGACTAAGAGCAATTTAATATGCACTTTTGCTTAGGTGCTTGAATTGGTAGTAATAATGAATTTTATGGACTTTGGAATTGAAATATCAGAGATGCATATTTAGGGACCTATAGAGATATTACATTAGTTGCTATATGGCTCAGTTATTAACATCCAATGTAATATGTAAAGAATGGAGGAAGGGATAAAAGAAATGTGTGACATTTGGAATAATTTTAAAAAGAGCAATATGTACCAGATAATTTAAGAATATGTGATAAACATGAAAAAAGATTTGTAAAATACATGAATGAACAAAGCATTTGAACAATTAGTGTGTTATTGTTAGCTCGAATCATAAGAAATTGTATCTAAATTCAATAAATAAACATTAACCACAGCTCCTGAATGCCAACCAGTTTATATGCCATAGAGATATTTATTCAATCCACGTAACTGATTTCCACAGCAAAGGAAAGGAAAGAGGGATTCTGTGATTCCTTTTCACCTTTTCTTACCCACTTGTTTCTTCAGAGAAGATTCAGATAGAAGACTCAGATGCTCTTACTAAAATGGTACACCGTTCAGTTTATTCACATCCTTCAGAGGGCCCTAGGGACAACCATGTTGCCACTTCTGGGGATTTTCCTGATGTCAGAAGTTCATTGTGAAACCAACCTGTTTGACTCCAAGTTTCATTCAGAAAATACGGTCACAGTGCCTAGACTATGTCTTAAGTTTTAAGAGTTGGCCCAAGATAACTGTATTCTCTCAATTGGCAACATGGATTGCACAGGTATAGCTTCTTTCAGTACTAGTTATTAGGATCCAAATGCATGAGCTTTTTATATATACCTACTATTATGATTAAATTCAAAATATTTTACTTTAAAAATAAATTACTTAGGCAGCTTTGTAATGAATTGTAGTTGTTCTTGTGTGTACTTTACTTCCTTTAATAGATTACAGTTTCTGTAGTGAAATGTATCCCTTCTTGTCCATCTTTATGTGTCCCAACATGCCTAACAGTGACTTTCACTAATCAGCCATATTAATGACTTGTGATATGTTTTACTATATAAGTGGAATCTCTTCCTTTGAAGATCTCTTGATTGGCAGGTGCTTTGTCCCCTTTTCAGCGACACCATAAAGCATCATATTTGCCCTAATGTTGCTGGGGTTGAGAGTCACAGTTAAGTAACAGGAATTAAGAACTTCACGGATCTTCTCTAGCAAACAGTTCCACCTGTTAACTAATCACTTCACTTGTCCATACTGGTTTATCTACTGAACTAGTTTCTGCCAACAGAAGTTTTTTTTTTTTTTTTTTTTTTTTTTTTTTTTTTTTTTTTATAAAAGATATATATTTTGTTTTTTTTTTTTTTTTTTTTTTTTTTTTCCAAAGGGTTT